>NW_026943825.1:11501507-11549007 GCF_035594765.1 Anolis carolinensis | reverse complement strand
CAGAAACCAGTGCAGGTGGTCCCGGTGGTGATGGGCACACTGGGTGCCGTGCCAAAAGATCTCAGCCGGCATTTGGAAACAATAGACATTGACAAAATCACCATCTGCCAACTGCAAAAGGCCACCCTACTGGGATCTGCACGCATCATCCGAAAATACATCACACAGTCCTAGACACTTGGGAGGCTTTCGACTTGTGATTTTGTGATACGAAATCCAGCATATCTATCTTGTTTGCTGTGTCATACAATAATAATAATAATAATAATAATAATAATAGCCGCTCCATGTGGTTTATCAGAAACATCACTGTCAAAGCACTGGCAAGAAACAATTTGATCTTTGAAAGAAAATGTTTTTAACGGCATCTGTGCCTTGTTTGTTTTACATTTACGTATTCCTCAAAGTGTCAGTATAGTTGTTTTAATCTGTATTTAAATGTCTCCTGGTTGGAAGCAAGGTGAGCTGTAAAGAAGGAAGAAGGAAGGAAGAAAGAAAAAGAAGGGCAGAGGAAAAGAAGAAAGAGAAAGAAAAAGACCAAAGAATAGGGGGAAGTGTTGTCGATGGCTTTCACACTGAATCACTGGGTTGCTGTGTGTTTTCCAGGCTGTTGGCCATGTTCCAGAAGCATTCTCTCCTGACGTTTCACCCACATCTATGGCTGGCATCCTGAGAGGTTGTGAGGTCTGTTGAAAACTAGGCAAGTGAGGTTTATATATCTGTGGAATAATGTCCAGGGTGGGAGAAAGAACTCTTGTCTGTTGGAGGCAAGTGTGAATGATGCAATTGGTCAACTTGATTAGCATTGCAGCTTCAAAGACTGACTGCCTCCTGCCTGGGGCAATGCTTTATTGGGAGGTGTTATATGGCCCCGATTGTTTACTGTCTGGATTTCCCCTGTTTTCTGAGTGCTGTTCTTTAGTTACTGTCCTGCCTGGGGCAATCCTTTATTGGGAGGTGTTATCTGGCCCTGATTGTTTACTGTCTGGATTTCCCGTTTTCTGAGTGCTGTTCTTTAGTTACTGTCCTGCCTGGGGCAAGCCTTTATTAGGAGGTGTTATCTGGCCGCGATTGTTTGCTGTCTGGATTTCCTGTTTTCTGAGTGCTGTTCTTTAGTTACTGTCCTGCCTGCGGCAATCTTTTATTGGGAGGTGTTATCTGGCCCCGATTGTTTACTGTCTGGATTTTCCGTTTTCTGAGTGCTGTTCTTTAGTTACTGTCCTGCCTGCGGCAATCTTTTATTGGGAGGTGTTATCTGGCCCCGATTGTTTACTGTCTGGATTTCCTGTTTTCTGAGTGCTGTTCTTTAGTTACTGTCCTGCCTGCGGCAATCTTTTATTGGGAGGTGTTATCTGGCCCTGATTGTTTACTGTCTGGACTTCCCGTTTTCTGAGTGCTGTTCTTTAGTTACTGTCCTGCCTGCGGCAATCTTTTATTGGGAGGTGTTATCTGGCCCTGATTGTTTACTGTCTGGACTTCCCGTTTTCTGAGTGCTGTTCTTTAGTTACTGTCCTGCCTGGGGCAATCCTTTATTGGGAGGTGTTATCTGGCCCTGATTGTTTACTGTCTGGATTTCCCGTTTTCTGAGTGCTGTTCTTTAGTTACTGTCCTGCCTGGGGCAATCCTTTATTGGGAGGTGTTATCTGGCCCCGATTGTTTACTGTCTGGATTTCCCCTGTTTTCTGAGTGCTGTTCTTTAGTTACGGTCCTGCCTGGGGCAATCCTTTATTGGGAGGTGTTATCTGGCCCTGATTGTTTCCTGTCTGGATTTCCCCTGTTTTCTGAGTGCTGTTCTTTAGTTACTGTCCTGCCTGGGGCAATTCTTTTATTGGGAGGTGTTATCTGCCCCCGATTGTTTACTGTCCTGCCTGGGGCAATCCTTTATTGGGAGGTGTTATCTTGCCCTGATTGTTTCCTGTCTGGATTCCCGTTTTCTGAGTGCTGTTCTTTAGTTACTGTCCTGCCTGAGGGAATCCTTTATTAGCAGGAAGCAGCCAGGCTTTGAAGCTGCAAGGCTACTCAATACTAATCCAGGTGTCCCATTGCAATATCCCCACTTGCCTCAAAAAGACAAGAGTTCTTTCTCCCGCCTTGGACATGATTCCACAAATATATCAACCCCACTTGCCTAACTTCCAACAGAACTCACAACTTCTGAGGATGCCTGCCACAGATGTGGGCGAAACGTCAGGAGAGAATGCTTCTGGAGACATGGCACACAGCCCGAAAAACTCTCAGCAACCCAATAGGGGGAAGGTATATGAAGGGAAGCAAGGTCAGAAGGAAAGAAAAGAGAAGACAGAAAGGGAAAGAGACATGAAAGTTTGCAGAGGTGTGACGGCACAAAGGTCTAGGAATGCCGTTGCCCGCAAGTCCGATCTTTTACAGAGACGAGGGCATGACAAACCCGGCCGCTTACTGTCCCCAACGCCTCCTAATGTTTCTGTTTGCGCTGCGATTTCCAAGTCAACAGCCTCATAGAAAAACATCTGACACGCATTCCGGACGCCCGGCAGCTGCAGAAAGAGGGCTGGAGAAATATGAACTCGGCGCTTGCGGATGGGTTTGATTGTACCTGGCATTGTTATAAGGCTGTATATTTGAAAATACTCAACACTAGCTTTACGATTTGGCCTACGGTACATTCTCATAAGGAAATGTATACCCATATAACAGGACCATTGATAACATTGGCAATGCATTGGGATTCTTCAAAGTTAGATATATAGGCAGTCCCCGGATTATGAACAAGATAGGTGCTATAAGTTTGATCTTAAGTTGAGTCAGAACAGGTACATTTTTAAGTGTAACTCCAGGCATACTTATATACTCGAGTATAAGCCTAGTTTTTCAGCCCTTTTTTTAAGACCGAAAAAGCCCCCTTCGGCTTATACTCAGGTGATGGTTCTGGTGGGCTTATATTTGGGTCAGCTTATACTCGAAAATATATGGTATTTATTATTTTTCTTTATTATTATTGGTATTATTACATTTATTATTTTCTCTATTATTGTTGCTACTACAGTAGAGTCTCACTTATCCAAGCTAAATGGGCCGGCAGAAGCTTGGATAAGCGAATAACTTGGATAATAAGGAGGGATTAAGGAAAAGCCTATTAAACATCAAATTAGGTTATGATTTTACAAATTAAACACCAAAACTTCATGTTATACAACAAATTTGACAGAAAAAGTAGTTCAATACGCAGTAATGTTATGTTGTAATTACTGTATTTATGAATTTAGCACCAAAATATCATGATGTATTGAAAACATTGACTACAAAAATGGCTTGGATTATCCAGAGGCTTGGATAAGTGGGGCTTGGATTAATGAGACTCTACTGTATTATATTTATTTCACTCTGTTTTTATTATTATTAATAATACATTTATTATTTCACTCTGATACTATTATTTATTATTTTATTCTATTTATTATTACATGTATTATTACATGTATTAATAATTAACATATTATATATATTGTATATCTACATACATATTATTACATACATAATATACTGTACTATCTACATGTAATATAGATACACACACACACACACACACCAACCTATCTATATATATATAAAAGGGTTCTAAAAATTAATGAAAATAGAACGAGAGAAATGGAAGAAAGATAGACAAGGGTAAAGAACTATATCATGAATCAATCCGGAGATCAAGCCATAAGAAATAAGATACAAATGTTATATCTATATATATAAAAAGGTCATGAAATTTCAAAACAACAAAACTACGCATCCCAGAAACACTAAACTCGGCAGCACAACCCCTCATCCATGCCTCCACGTTCATACAACAAAAAGAAAAGAAAAATAAAGTCCTAATTAGAGGGAGAGGAATAATTGTTTTTATCCAATTGCTGCCAGTTAGAAGGCTAAGCTCCGCCCACTTAGTCTCCTAGCAACCCACTCAGCCCAGGGGACAGGCAGAGTTAGGCCTCACTTAGACCTCTTCCACACTGCCTATAAAATACAGATATCAGATTTTAACTGGATTATATGGCAGTGTAGAGTCAAGGCCCTTCTACACAGCTATATAACCCATTTATAATGGACTTAATGTAAGGTAAAACCTTTACCCTTGACCTTAACTACCACCAATTCCTCAATACTTTATTTCCCATACCACCAAGACTTCGCCACAGCAACGCATGGCCGGGCACAGCCAGTATATAAATAAAAAGCTTTCTTTCTGTTGATGGTACTGTAATTAGGATGCTTCTCACAATCGATGGCGTCTTAGAATCAAAGAGATACGTTATTCTTGTTGTCTAGAACAGGGGTCCCCAAACTAAGGCCCGGGGGCCGGATGCGGCCCATCGAAGCCATTTATCCGGCCCCCATGGCACAAGGGCAGAAGGGGGTTGTGCTAAATGACCCAAGGGGTCTCTTCTTCTCTTACAACCATTATTATTATTATTATTATTATTATTATTATTATTATTATCATCTTCATCATCATCATCATCATCATTGAGGCTGAGTGGCCATCTGTCAGGGGTGCTTTGCTTGTTCTTTTGGTGCACAAAGGCAGAAGGGGATTGGACTAAATGGCCCAAGGGGTCTCTTCCAACCCTCTTTATATGATGATGATGATTATTATTATTAACATTGAGGCTGGGTGGCCATCTGTCAGGGGTGCTTTGCTTGTTCTTTTGGTGCACAAAGGCAAAGGGGGTTGGACTCAATGGCCCAAGGGGTCTCTTCCAACCCTCTTTATATGATGATGATGATTATTATTATTAACATTGAGCCTGGGTGGCCATCTGTCAGGGGTGCTTTGCTTGTGCTTTTGGTGCACAAAGGAAAAGGGGGTTGGACTCAATGGCCCAAGGGGTCTCTTCCAACCTTCTTTATTATTATTATTATTATTAACATTGAGGCTGGGTGGCCATCTGTCGGGGGTGCTTTGCTTGTTCTTTTGGTGCACAAAGGCAAAGGGGGTTGGACTAAATGGCCCAAGGGGTCTCTTCCAACCTTCTTTATTATTATTATTATTATTATTATTATTATTATTATTATTATTATTATTACATTGAGGCTGGGTGGCCATCTGTCTGGGGTGCTTTACTTGTGCTTTTGGTGCACAAAGGCAGAAGGGAGTTGGACTAAATGGCCCTAAGGTTCTCTTCCAACCCTTATTATTATTATTATTATTATTATTATTATTAGTAGTAGTAGTAGTAGTAGTAATTATTAACATTGAGGCTGGGTGGCCATCTGTCAGGGGTGCTTTGCTTGTGCTTTCGGGCACAAAGGCAGAAGGGGGTTGGACTCAATGGCCAAAAGGGTCTCTTCCAACCCTGTTGTTGTTGTTATTATTATTGCTCGGTGGCCAACTATAGCCCGGCCCTCCAACGGTCCGAAGGATCGTGAACTGGCCCCCTGTTTAAAAAGTTTGGGGACCCCGGTCTAGAACATAAACGAAAAGAGAGAAGTAAGTAATAAAAGTATTATTATTACCCTGTTTCCCCAAAAATAAGACATCCCTGAAAAATAAGACCTAGTAGAGGTTTTGCTGAATTGCCTAATAAAAGGCCTCCCCCAAAAGTAAGACCTAGCAAAGTTTTTCTTTGGAAGCATGTCCACCAAAAAGAACACCAGAGCATGCAGGATCGGTAAATGTACATACTATAGATTGTTGTACATAAGAATAATGGTAGTAACAGAAAACTCCTGATAGGATTCACAGTTTGTCTGGTCATGCTGGTTTGTGATGACAACTACTGTACAGTATATAATAAATGTTCATTTTTTTGGTCAACAATAAATGTGAATTCTTCTTCATGGAAAAGTAAGACATCCCCTGAAAATAAGACCTAGTACATCTTTGGGGGCAAAAATTAATATAAGACACTGTTTTATTTTCGGGGAAACAGGGTATTATTATCAACACGACGACGTTGTATGGCACAGCAAACAAGATAGATATGCTGGATTTCGTTTCGCAAAACCACAAGTCGAACACTTCCCAAGTGTCTAGGACTGTGTGATGTATTTTCTGATGATGTGTGCAGATCCCAGTAGGGTGGCCTTTTGCAGTTGGCAGATGGTGATTATTATTATTATTGACACAACGATGTTGTATGACACAGCAAACAAGATAGACATGCTGGATTTCGTTTCACAAAACCACAAGTCGAACACTTCCCAAGTGTCTAGGACTGTGTGATGTATTTTCGGATGATGCGTGCAGATCCCAGTAAGGTGGCCTTTTGCAGTTGGCAGATCGTAATTTTGTCAATGTCTATTGTTTCCAAATGCTGGCTGAGATCTTTTGGCACGGCACCCAATGTGCCCATCACCACCGGGACCACCTGCACTGGTTTCTGCCAGAGTCTTTGAAGTTCAATCTTGAGGTCCTGATAGCGGCTGAGTTTTTCCTGTTGTTTTTCATCAATGCGACTGTCACCTGGGATGGCGACATCAATTATCCAAACCTTGTTCTTTTCCACAACTGTGATGTCTGGTGTGTTGTGTTCCAGAACTTTGTCAGTCTGGATTCGGAAGTCCCACAGTATCTTTGCGTGTTCATTATTATTATTATTATTATTATTATTATTATTATTATTATTATTATTACCCAAATGCTAGCGTCAAAGCAAAGAAACCAACCTTGTGGGCCTCAAGAAAGCCTGAAACCATTCAAACTCCCAACTGTATGATGTAATCACATGGTAATCATTCTGGCAATCCGACTTTGACAGTAAACAGAAAGGAAAGCAAGATAGGAAGGAAGGAAAAAAAAGACAAGAGGGGTTTGCAAAACCCAAACAAGGCCTTGCCCCTCTATTCCTCCTTTCACAAAAATACAAAACATGTCAGCTATAAATAACCCCAGAAGGCCTGAGAGGAAGCCGAGAGGGAAAGTGTTTGGAGTCTAGCAATTGAAAGGATCCAATTAGGGATTGCGACAAAAGCTGGAGGCGAGAGGCACACCTGTGGAGGAAAGTTCAAGAAAGCAGGCAAAGAGAAACACCGGGGCCAAAGGGTTTCTCGGAAGGGAAAGTTTGGGAATAAGAACAATCACAGGGATGCAGCCGATCCTCTTTTAAGACTCAGTTGATGCAGGTTGCTAGAGTTATGGACATAAATTGTGTAGCCAGTTACGCATGTTTATGTGTATTTACATATGTAGGAGTGGTGTTGTTTTGCGTATTTATGTTACAGACATGAATCCAAAACAGGAATATAAGATCAGAAAGGGCGGTTTATGCACATGATGTGAATATGTACAATATTTTTGGCAGACTATACAAAATGAGTCAAATCAAATACTAGGAAAAGAGTGGGTCATAACAAAGGAAATAGTGGTAAGGAAAAGAAAAAACGGGAAATAAAAGAAGCAATAACTGAATGTGCACAAGCAGTAATAGTACAGTAGAGTCTCACTTATCCAACACTCGCTTATCCAACGTTCTGGATTATCCAACGCATTTTTGTAGGCAATGTTTTCAATACATCATGATATTTTGGTGCTAAATTCGTAAATACAGTCATTACAACATAGCATTACTGCGTATTGAACTACTTTTTCTGTCAAACTTGTTGTATAACATGATGTTTTGGTGCTTAATTTGTAAAATCGTAACGTAATTTGATGTTTAATAGACTTTTCCTTAATCCCTCCTTATTATCCAACATATTCGCTTATCCAACGTTCTGTCGGCCCGTTTATGTTGGATAAGTGAGACTCTACTGTATTAGCGTTGAAAGATAAATCAAAATGGACAGTAAATAAATGATACCAATATATGTTGCACTTTGAAATGGTCATATGACTGGTCAAACAAATGAATTATTATTATTACTGCTGATACCAATATATGGTGGAGCAAATGGAATTTGAAATTATGAATGCGAAATTAAATGTTCTAAAAACTAATGAAAATAGAATGAGAGAAATGGAGGAAATATGGACAAGGGTAAAGAACTATATCATGAATCAATCCGGAGATCAAGCCATCTATATACAGTAGAGTCTCACTTATCCAAGCCTCGCTTATCCCACGTTCTGGATTATCCAACACATTTTTGTAGTCAATGTTTTCAATACATCGTGCTATTTTGGTGCTAAATTCATAAATACAGTAATTGCTACATAGCATTACTGCATATTGAACTACAGTAGAGTCTCGCTTATCCAACATAAACGTAAAAGAATATTGGATAAGCGAATATGTTGGATAATAAGGAGAGATTAAGGAAAAGCCTATTAAACCAAATTAGGTTATGATTTTACAAATTAAGCACCAAAACTTCATGTTATACAACAAATTTGACAGAAAAGGTAGTTCAATACGCAGTAATGTTATGTTGTAATTACTGTATTTACGAATTTAGCACCAAAATATCATGATGTATTGAAAACATTGACTACAAAAATGCGTTGGATAATCCAGAACGTTGGATAAGTGAGACTCTACTGTAGCGCTAAAGAAAAGAAAAAATGGGAAATAAAAGGGAAATAAAAGAAGCAATAATTTAATGTGCACAAGCAGTAATAGTATTAGGGTGGAAAGATAAAATCAAAATGG
Source organism: Anolis carolinensis (assembly GCF_035594765.1). NCBI lineage: Eukaryota > Metazoa > Chordata > Lepidosauria > Squamata > Anolidae > Anolis > Anolis carolinensis. The sequence goes on along the minus strand of NW_026943825.1, from coordinate 11,540,446 downwards.
ACAGTAAATAAATGGTACCAATATATGGTGGAGCAAATATAACATATTGTATATACATATAATATTCATAATATTATATTGTAATACGATATAATACTAATAATATGATATAATAATATTAATTATATATTATATTTTACATGTAATATTACTAATAATATAACAATATATTGATACAGTACAATATAGTAATTTTATTACCAGTATTGTACTATGCTAATATAATATTGTATGTACATTTAATTTGTAAGCCGCTCTGAGTCCCCTTCGGGGTGAGAAGGGCAGCATATAAATGTAGCAAATAAATAAATAAATGGAATTTGAAATTATGAATGTGAAATTAAATGTTCTAAAAACTAATGAAAATAGAACGAGAGAAATGGAGGAAAGATGGACAAGGGTAAAGAACTATACCATTAATCAATCCGGAGATCAAGCCGTGAGAAATAAGATACAAATGTTATATAGTAATATAGAATGGAAATGTATAAAGACAAAAAGATTGCCTCAAAAAGAAATGAATATGTAGATGAAAACAATCTGGGGGGAGTTTCTGGGGGCATGAGGTCCGTTAGGAGTCAATCCACAAACTTTATGCATTTTGTACAATTAACAAATTGACTTTTTCAAATAACCCAAGCAACACTGGGGACCCAAGCTAGTAGATAATAATAAGGATCAGGAAATTCCCACCCACTGCAAAACCCATCATCCCCAGAAGAAGAAGAATCATGAGGAGATTCCCACCCACTGCAAAGCCCATCATCCCCAGTAGTAGAAGAATCGGGAGATTCCCAACCTCTACAAAGCCCATCATTCTTAGAAGAAGAATCGGGAGATTCCCAACCACTGCAAAACCCATCATCCCCAGTAGTAGAAGAATCAGGAGATTCCTACCCACTGCAAAGCTCATCATCCCCAGTAGAAGAATTGGGAGATTCCCAACCACTGCAAACCCCATCATCCCCAGAAGAAGAAGAATCATGAGGAGATTCCCACCCACTGCAAAGCCCATCATCCCCAGTAGTAGAAGAATCGGGAGATTCCCAACCTCTACAAAGCCCATCATTCTTAGAAGAAGAATCGGGAGATTCCCAACCACTGCAAAACCCATCATCCCCAGTAGTAGAAGAATCAGGAGATTCCTACCCACTGCAAAGCTCATCATCCCCAGTAGAAGAATTGGGAGATTCCCAACCACTGCAAACCCCATCATCCCCAGTAGGAGAATTGGGAGATTCTCACCCACTGCAAAGCCCATCATCCCCAGTAATAGAAGAAACAGGAGATTCCTACCCACAGCAAAGCCCATCATCCCCAGAAGAAGAATAGGTGATTCCCACCCACAGCAAAGCCCATCATACCCAGAAGAAGAATCAGAAGAATCCCACCCACAGCAAAGCCCATCATTCCCAGTAGAAGAATTGGGAGATTCCAAACCACTGCCAAACCCATCATCCCCAGTAGTAGAAGAATCAAGAAAACCCACCATTCCCATTAGAAGAATTCCCAACCTCTGCAAAGCCCATCATCCTCACCATCCTGAGGAAATCCCATATTTTGGACAGCCATTGCTTTCCCCAGTTTCCACAGAGGAATCTGACTACAAGCCTCATCATCCCCTACCCTCAATGGGATCCTCGACCCTAGAATCTATCGTGGGAGAATGTTTATTTATTTATTTACTACATTTATATCCCACTCTTCTCACCCTGAAAGGGACTCAGAGCGGTTTACAAATCAAATGTACATACAATATATTATTAGCATAGCACAATATAAGCATTAAATTATTATATTGTACTATATCATTATATGGTAATATTATTAGTAATATTACATTTAATATTTAATATATAATTAATATTATTATATTGTATTATTAGTAGTATAAGAGTGTATTCCATTATAATGTTATTATCAATATTATTACCACCATGTCTCCTGTATCAATTTAATGATATAATAATATATAATAATATTATACTATACTAATCTTATAATACATTGTATATACATGTAATATTAATAATATTATTATGATGATGTAATACAATGTAATAATAATTATAATTCACTATTATAATTGTATATTTATATTGCAATATAGTCGTATAATATAATATATTGTATGTATATATACAGTAGAGTCTCACTTATCCAAGCTAAACGGGCCGGCAGAAGCTTGGATAAGCGAATATGTTGGATAATATTCAACATATTAATAATAAATAATAATAAATTATGTTGGGTCCCCCTGGGGGAGAAGAGCGGTATATAAATTAAATAAATAAATAAATAAATAAATAATAAGGAGAGATTAAGGAAAAACCTATTAAACATCAAATTAGTTTATGCTTTTACAAATTAAGCACCAAAACATCATGTTATACCACAAATTTGACACAAAATGTAGTTCAATACACAGTAATGCTATGTAGAAATTACTGTATTTACGAACTTGGCACCAAAATATCACGATGAATTAAAAACATTGACTACAAAAATGGCTTGGATAATCCAGAAACTTGGATAAGCGAGGCTTGGATAAGTGAGACTTTACTGTAATAATAATATATGTTACTAGCTGTGCCCGGCCACGCGTTGCTGTGGTGAAGTCTGGTGGTATGGGAAATAAAGTATTGAGGAATTGGTGGTAGTTAAGGAAAAGGGTAAAGGTTTTGCCTTACATTAAGTCCATTATAAATGGGTTATATAGCTGTGTGGAAGGGCCTTGACTCTACACTGCCATATAATCCAGTTCAAATCTGATAACCTGTATTTTATAGGCAGTGTGGAAGAGGCCTAAGTGAGGCCTAACTGACCCCTGGGCTGAGTGGGTTCCTAGGAGACCAAGTGGGCGGAGCTTAGCCTTCTAACTGGCAGCAATTGGATAAAAACAATTATTCATCTCCCTCTAATTAGGACTTTATTTTTCTTTTCTTTTTGATGTATGAACGTAGAGGCATGGATGAGGGATTGTGCTGCCAAGTTTAGTGTTTCTGGGATGTGTGGTTTTGTTGTTTTGTCCTAGGCTAAAATTTTATTACCTTTTTATATATATAGATATGTTAGAAGTTAGGTAAATGTAAAGGTTTCCCCATGACATTAAGTCCACCAACTCTGGGGGTTGGTGCTCACCTCCATCTCTAAGCCAAAGAGCCGGCGTTGTCTGTAGACACCTCCAAGGTCATGTGGCCGGCATGACTGCATGGAGCGCCGTTACCTTCCCGCCGGAGCAGTACCTATTGATCTACTCACATTTGCATGTTTTCGAACTGCTAGGTTGGCAGTTAGAAGTTAGTAGGCCCCAAAAGAAGAATGACAGCACAGGAGAGTGCCTTAGGTGGGCTGGGGGGCGTGGCTTCCCTCAAAAGGGGCGGAGTCCCAAATGGAGGCCAAGAAAGTGGGAGCGCTCGTTCCAAAGGGGGTCCCGAAAGCCAAACAAAGTTGCGCGCGCACCTCTACCTGAGCGTTCGAAAGGGGCGGGGCGAGAGAGTAAAGTAGAAAGACCCTTCTCTCAGAGTGGGCGGGGCCAAGCTGAGGGTTCGAAAGGGGCGGGGCCCGGCACCGGGTCCATTGGGCCGGGGGTTCGAAAGGGGCGGGGCCAAGGGAAGTTGCGAGGGAGGGGAGGGGGAGGCTTTCCGAGGCGGACGCTTACCTGGGCCTCCCTTCGCGGCGGGACGGGGCTGCGGAGGACGAGGAAGCGGGGGACACCAAGGCGAGAGGACGTTTCCCTCCGAGAGCAGGCCAGGGGGCGGAGCCTCCACCTCCCCTCCCTTAGGCCCCGCCCCTTCGCCGCCCCGTGACGAGGATATTCACAAAGCGGAGGGCAATGGCTCCGTGTCTCTCCCGTCCCCGCGCTCTCCGCCGCTTCCCTCCGGTCTTTCTGCGCCACGCCGGAGAGCGTCCCCCGTCTCCCTCTCGCCGCTTGGGTCACCCCGGAACTCGAAGGGCCCGGCACCGGTTTCCGCCCGGAGGCGTTTTACAGAAGGACACCGCCGCCTCTTCCTCCTCCTCCTTCCCTGAAGGAGGCGGACCAATCAGCGCTGGGAAGCGAGTAAGCCACGCCCACTAGGGGGCGGGGCTTTGCTCTTTTCACCAAGCCACGCCTCCTGTTCGAATACCTGAGAAGGGAAGGAAGGAAATGGGTCGCTGTGAGTTTTCCGGGCTGTCAGGACATGTTCCAGAAGCATTCCCTCCTGACGTTTCGCCCATGTTTCGCAGGGAGATAGACAGAACTTAATACAAAGAGAGCTTTTATTATTATTGGGTTGCTGTGAGTTTGCTGGGCAGCCTGGCCATGTTCCAGAAGCATTCTCTCCTGACGTTTCGCCCATGTTTCGCAGGGAGATAGATAAAACGTAATACAAAGAGAGTTTTTATTATTATTGGGTCGCTGTGAGTTTTCCGGGCTGCCTGACCATGTTCCAGAAGCATCCTCTCCTGACATTTCGCCCATGTTTCACAGGGAGATAGATAAAACGTAATACAAAGGAAGTTATTATATTATTGGGTTGCTGTGAATTTGCTGGGCCATGTTCCAGAAGCATTCTCTCCTGACGTTTCGCCCACAGTTCACAGGGAGATAGGTAGAACATAATACAAAGAAAGTTATTATTATTATTGGGTTGCTGTGAGTTTTCCGGGCTGCCTGGCCATGTTCCAGAAGCATTCTCTCCTGACGTTTCGCCTGCATCTATGGCAGACATCCTCAGAGGTTGTGAGTTCTGTTGAAAATTAGGCAAGCGGGATTTATGTCCCCAGCTTCAAAGCCTGTCTGCTTCCTGCCCGGGGAATCCTTTGTCTCCTGACGTTTCGCCCACATCTGTGGGGAGATGTTATCTTGGATGACTCTCGTTTGTTTGAGGCAAGTGTGAATGTTGCCATTGGCCTGCTTCATTAGCATTGAATGGCCTTGCAGCTTCAAAGCCTGGCTGCTTCCTGCCTGGGGGATCCTTTGCTGGGATGCGTTAGCTGGCCCTGATTGTTTCCTGCCTGGAATTCTGATTGTTTCCAGTTCATTAGCATTGAATAGCCTGGACACAGTAAATCATTGGAGAATACAGAAATGCTGGACCACTCTGACAATCACCACGTCAGACTATACAGAAAAGCAATTGAAATTCACCAGAAGCATGTGGACAATTTCAACAGAAAGGAGGAAACAATGAAAATGAACAAAGTCTGGTTACCAGTATTAAAAAATCAGGGCAGTAAATAAAGAACAACATGCTTAAAACAGGGGAATTCCAGACAGGACACAACCAGGGCCAGCTAACACCTCCCAACAAAGGAGTCCCCCAGGCAGGAAGCAGCCAGGCTTTGAAGCTGCAAGGCCATTCAATGCTAATCAAGCTGGCCAATTGCAGCATTCACACTTGCCTCCAATAGACAAGAGTTCTTTCTCCCACCCTGGACATTATTCCACAGATATACAAACCCCACTTGCCTAATTTCCAACAACCTCACAACCTCTGAGGATGCCTGCCATAGATGTGGGTGAAACGTCAGGAGAACATGGAACATGGTTAGACGGCCCAGCAAACTCGCAGCAACCCAATAATAATAATAATAATAACTTTATTTGTATTACTCCCTATCTATCTCCTGTTTTCTCCCCTTTGTAAAGTTAAAAAAAAATAAAGTTCAAAGTGCCTTTGAAAAGTTAACACAAATTAAATGAAGGGAAATGTTTTGGAAGCGTCATAAAATGGCTTCAAAATTGAAGAAAAAGTGCAATAAAAATAAAGAAAAATTGCAATAAGTGTAATGTGTTGTAAGTGTAAAAAGTGCAATAAAAGAAAGTTCAATTAGTGTAAAGTGAAATAAAAGTAAAGAAAGTTCAAGAAGTGTAATGTGCAATAAAGGTTAAAAGTGCAATAGAAGTAAAGAAAAAGTGCAATAAGTGTAAAGTGAAATAAAGGTGAATTTGCAATAGAAGTAAAGAAAAAGTACAATAAGTGTGAAGTGCAATAAAACTGAATTTGCAATAGAAGTAAAGAAAATGTGCAATAAGTGTAAAGTGAAATAAAAGTAAAGAAAAGGTTTAATAAGTGTAATGTGCAAAAAGTAAGAGAAATAGAAGTAAAGGAAAACTGACGTAAGTGTAAAGTGCAATAAAAGTACAAAGTGAAATAGAAGTAAAAAGGGCAATAAGTAATGTGCAATTAAAGTAAAGTTCATTGAGTGTAGTGTGCAATAGAAGTAAAGAAAAAGTTTAATAAGTGTAATGTGCAAAAAAGTAAGAGAAATAGAAGTAAAGGAAAAGTGACATAAGTTCATGGAGTGTAGTGTGAAGTAGAAGTAAAGAAAAGTAAAATAAGTGTAAAGTGCAATAAAAGTATGAAGTGCAGTAGAAGAAAATTTGCAATAAAAGTAAAGTGAAATAAAAGTAAAGAAAAATTGCAACAAGAATATAGTACAAGAAAAGTAAAGTAAAGTGCAATACAACTAAAGGGAAAGTGCAATAAACGTAAAGGGAAAGTGCAATAAAAGTAAAGTGAAGGTACAATAACCGTAAAATGAAAGTGAAATAAAAGTAAAGGGAAAGTGCAATAAACTTAAAGGGAAAGTGCAATAGAAGTAAAGGGAAAGTGCAATACAAGTAAAGGGAAAGTGCAATAAAGGCAAAGGAAAAGTGCAATAAAGGTAAAGGAAAAGTGCAATAGAAGTAAAGGGAAAATGAAATAAAAGTAAAGGGAAAATGCAATAAAAGTAAAGTGAAAGTGAAATAAAAGTAAAGGGAAAGTGCAATAAACTTAAAGGGAAAGTGCAATACAAGTAAAGGGAAAGTGCAATACAAGTAAAAGGGAAATGAAATGAAAGTAAAGGGAAAGTGCAATAAAAGTAAAAGGAAAGGGCAATAAAAGTAAAGTGAAAGTGAAATAAAAGTAAAGGGAAAGTGCAATAAACGTAAAGGGAAAGTGCAATAACCATATAGGGAAAATGCAATAAAAGTAAAGGGAAAGTGCAATAAACGTAAAGGGAAAGTGCAATAAAAGTAAAGGGAAAGGGCAATAAAAGTAAAGGGAAAGTGCAATAACCATAAAGGGAAAATGCAATAAAAGTAAAGGGAAAGTGCAATAAACGTAAAGGGAAAGTGCAATAAACGTAAAGGGAAAATGCAATAAAAGTAAAGGGAAAGGGCAATAAAAGTAAAGTGAAAGTGAAATAAAAGTAAAGGGAAAGTGCAATAAACGTAAAGGGAAAGTGCAATAACCATAAAGGGAAAATGCAATAAAAGTAAAGGGAAAGTGCAATAAACGTAAAGGGAAAGTGCAATAAACGTAAAGGGAAAGTGCAATAAGCATAAAGGGAAAGTGAAATAAAAGTAAAGGGAAAGTACAATAAAAGAAAATCGCAATTGATATTTGGAAAAAGTACAATAAAAAAAATACAGGTAAGGAAAAAGTACAAAAAAGTGTACCAAAAGAATAAAGAAAAGTGCAATAGCAGTAAAGAAAAAGAATAAAGAAAAGGAAATAGCCAGGACGGCTTCAGTCCTCACCTTTATGACCTAAGTTTACTATATACATACATGTAGAATATATTCTATATAATACTCGGACTACTCGGCAGTTAAAGCCGTGTCGAATTACGTTCATTTGACAGCGTGAATCAGTCTGAAATATTCCCCAAAGGACTTACTTTATTTCTGGAGATCTTTGATGCTGATGTTGTGTTGGATCTCTGGAAGGCGGCCTTGAGAATGGGAACGGTCCCACAGGGTTCCTTTATACTTCGGGATAATAATAAGAGAAGGAGGAAGATGATGCTGAAGGTGGAAGAAGGAGAAGAAAGAGGTGAAGAAGGTGAGAGAAGAAAGAAGATGGAGAAGATTGAGGAGAAAAGGAAGGAGGAGATGTAAGATAAGGAAGAAGAGGAAAGAAAAAGAAGGAGGAGGAGAAGGAGAAAAGGAAGAAGATAAAAGAGAAGTAGACGGAGGAAGAGAGGAAGAAGGAGTAAGATAGAGGAGGAGGAGAGGAAGATGGCGAAAGGAGGAAGAAGGAGATGAAAAGGAAGACAAATATGAAAGAGGAGGGGGAAGAAGATGGAGAGGAAGGAGGAGGAGGACGATGGAGGAAAAGAAGGAAGAGGAAAAAGAAAGAAGAGAGATGAAGGAGAAGAAGGTGGAGGAGGAGAAAAGGAAGAAGAAAGGAGGATGAAGGAGGAGAAGAAAAAGAAGAAGAGAAAGTGGAAGATGAGGAAGGAGAAGATGGAGGAGGAGAAAAAAGAGGAAAGAAAAAGGAGGAGGAGGAGGAGGAGAGGATGAAAAAGGAGAAGATGAACGTGGAGGAGGAGGAGGAGGAAGATGGAGGAGAAGAGGAAGGAGAAGATGAAGACTGAGAAAACGAAGAAGATAAAAGAGGAGGAAGACGATGGAGGAGAAGAGGAAGGAGAAGATGAAGATGGAGAAAATGAAGAAGATAAAAGAGGAAGAAGGAGAGGAAGGAGAAGATGAAGACGGAGAAAATGAAGAAGATAGAGGAAGAAGGAGAGGAAGGAGAAGATGAAGACGGAGAAAATGAAGAAGATAAAAGAGGAAGAAGAAGATGGAAGGTGGAGAGGAAGGAGAAGATGAAGACGGAGAAAATGAAGAAGATAAAAGAGGAAGAAGAAGATGGAAGGTGGAGAGGAAGGAGAAGATGAAGACGGAGAAAATGAAGAAGATAAAAGAGGAAGAAGGAGAGGAAGGAGAAGATGAAGACGGAGAAAATGAAGAAGATAAAAGAGGAAGAAGGAGAGGAAGGAGAAGATGAAGACGGAGAAAATGAAGAAGATAAAAGAGGAGGAAGAAGAAGAAGGTGGAGGAGGAGAGGAAGGAGAAGATGAAGACGGAGAAAACGAAGAAGATAAATGAGGAGGAAGAAGATGAAGGAGAAGAGGAAGATGGAGAAAACGAAGAAGGAAGAAGATAAAAGAGGAGGAGGAAGATGGAGAGGAAGAAGAAGATGAAGACTGAGAAAATGAAGAAGATAAAAGAGGAAGAAGGAGAAGAAGGTGGAGGAGGAGAGGAAGGAGAAGATGAAGACGGAGAAAAGGAAGAAGATAAAAGAGGAGGAAGAAGATGGAGGAGGAGAGGAAGGAGAAGATGAAGACAGAAAAAGAAGATAAAAAAGTAGGAAGCAGAAGATGGAAGGATGAGAGGAAGAAGTGGAAAAGGAGGAGGAAGGTGGAGAAGAAAAAGAAGACAAAGATGAAAGAGGAGGTGGAAGGTGGAGGAGGAGGAGGAAGAATAAGATGGAGAAGGAGACGAAAGAAGAAGAAAAGGAAAGAAAGGAAGAAGATGGAGAGGAAGGAGAAGATAAAAGAGGAGGTGAGAGAAGAAGATAGAGGAGGAGCGGAAGGAGAAGTTGGGAAAAGGAGGAGGAGGAAGGAGGAGAAAAAGAAGAGGAAAGTGAAAGAAAAGGTGGAAGAAGAGGAGAGGAAGGCTGAAAAAGAAGATAAAGAAGGAGGAAGAATGAGAAGAAAAGGAAGGAGGATGAAAGAGGAGGTAGACAAAGATGGAGAGGAAGAAGAAGATGAGGAAGGAGGATGAAGAAGCAGAAGAAAGTGGTGGAAGAGGAAGAAGAAGATGGAGAAGAAAAAAAGGAAGAAAGAGGAGAAGGAGGTGGAAGGAGAGGAAGGTTAAGAAGAAATAGTCCTGGTCATGGATAGTCAGGCTGAGGTGAGAAGATGCTGGAAGAGCCGGGTGGCCTTCATCTCGTCCCCTGGGTCTCGGTTTTCCAGCCAAAGCAATGGCCGCGGAAGCCAAGCATCACAAAAGGCACAAGTGGAGAGGAAGAGCTCCGTGGGCAGCGCTCTCCGTGGCAGGGGACAACGGAGTGCTTGGCATTCTCTGTGCCGTGGGCTGCTCAAGGCTTCGGCAGGAGAAGCATGTGGAAAATGCGCCGGGGTCAGCATGTGTGTGGCCTTTGGGTCATTTGTCCAAAGGGCCGGGAGGGAGGCAAACAGAGCCCAAAAATGCCAAGGCTGGATCCAGGTGTTGCCCTATTGAACCAATGGCCTGGTGTGTAAGAACGATATTATTATTGTTATTATTTTATTATGACACAGCAAACAAGATAGGCATGCTGGATTTCGTATCCCAAAATCACAAGTCGAACACTTCCCAAGTGTCTAGGACTGTGTGATTTATTATTATTATTATTATTATTATTATTATTATTATTATTATTATTATTATTATTATATTGTATGACACAGCAAACAAGATAGACATGCTGGATTTCGTATCCCAAAATCACAAGTCGAACACTTCCCAAGTGTCTAGGACTGTGTGATTTATTATTATTATTATTATTATTATTATTATTATAATATTGTATGACACAGCAAACAAGATAGACATGCTGGATTTCGTATCCCAAAATCACAAGTCAAACACTTCCCAAGTGTCTAGGACTGTGTGATTTATTATTATTATTATTATTATTATTATTATTATTATTATTATTATTATTATTATATTGTATGACACAGCAAACAAGATAGACATGCTGGATTTCGTATCCCAAAATCACAAGTCGAACAGTTCCCAAGTGTCTAGGACTGTGTGATTTATTATTATTATTATTATTATTATTATTATTATTATTATTATTATTATTATATTGTATGACACAGCAAACAAGATAGACATGCTGGATTTCGTATCCCAAAATCACAAGTCGAACACTTCCCAAGTGTCTAGGACTGTGTGATTTATTATTATTATTATTATTATTATTATTATATTGTATGACACAGCAAACAAGATAGACATGCTGGATTTCGTATCCCAAAATCACAAGTCGAACACTTCCCAAGTGTCTAGGACTGTGTGATTTATTATTATTATTATTATTATTATTATTATTATTATTATTATTATATTGTATGACACAGCAAACAAGATAGACATGCTGGATTTCGTATCCCAAAATCACAAGTCGAACACTTCCCAAGTGTCTAGGACTGTGTGATTTATTATTATTATTATTATTATTATTATTATTATTATTATTATTATTATTATATTGTATGACACAGCAAACAAGATAGACATGCTGGATTTCGTATCCCAAAATCACAAGTCGAACATTCCCAAGTGTCTAGGACTGTGTGATTTATTATTATTATTATTATTATTATTATTATTATTATTATTATTATTATTATATTGTATGACACAGCAAACAAGATAGACATGCTGGATTTCGTATCCCAAAATCACAAGTCGAACATTCCCAAGTGTCTAGGACTGTGTGATTTATTATTATTATTATTATTATTATTATTATTATTATTATTATTATTATATTGTATGACACAGCAAACAAGATAGACATGCTGGATTTCGTATCCCAAAATCACAAGTCGAACACTTCCCAAGTGTCTAGGACTGTGTGATTTATTATTATTATTATTATTATTATTATTATTATTATTATTATTATTATTATTATATTGTATGACACAGCAAACAAGATAGATATGCTGGATTTCGTATTTAAAAAAACTCTAAAATCAGGACAGTAAATAAAGAACAACACTCAGAAAACAAAGGAATTCTAGACATGAAACAATCAGGGGAGATGGTGGCGGCATACAAAAATAAAATTATTATTATTATTATTTTATTATGACACAGCAAACTACATAGATATGCTGGATTTTGTATCACAAAACCACAAGTCGAACACTTCCCAAGTGTCTAGGACTGTGTGATGTATTTTCGGATGATGCGCGCAGATCCCAGTCGGGTGGCCTTTTCCAGTTGGCAGATCGTAATTTTGTCAGTGTCTATTGTTTCCAAATGCCGACTGAGATCTTTTGGCACGGCACCCAGTGTGCCCATCACCACCGGGACCACCTGCACTGGTTTCTGCAGAGTCTTTGAAGTTCAGTCTTGAGGTCCTGATAGCGGCTGAGTTTTTTCTGTTGTTTTTCGTCAATGCGACTGTCACCTGGGATGGCGACATCAATGATCCAAACCTTTTTCTTTTCCACAACTGTGATGTCTGGTGTGTTGTGTTCCAGAATCAAAATACAAATGAACAGTCACAGAAGCGGCAGAAATATACAATGCCAGAAAACCACACTATTATTATTATTATTATTATTATTATTATTATTATTATTATTATTATTATTATAGACATAAAGACAGAGTATGACACAACAAACGAGATTGATATGCTGGATTTCGTATCACAAAATCACAAGTCAAACACTTCCCAAGCATTTAGGATTGTGTGATATTATTATTATTAGTTTTATTACTAGTATTTTTATAACTATTGTTCCATAATAACAACAACAACAACAACAACAGAGGGAAAGCATTACATCCATGGGAAAAATAAAATAAGATGAAGCCTTTTCAGTGGGAACTCTGAACTGAAATGGGAAAGTAGAGCAAATCCAATAGAAAAGGGTAACTTCCAGTAGATATATTATTATCATCATCATTATTACTATACTAACTTAGGTACCCATGATTGTACAAAATGCATAAAGTTGTGGATGAACTACAACTCACATCATGCCAGGTTAACCCCCAGAAACTCCATCCGTACTCAAAGTTTGTGATGTTGAGCAAGTTTGCTCTGGATGTATCTGTTGAAGTGGAAATCTATATATATAAAAGAGTGATGGCATCACGGCGATTCACAAAACAACAAAAGTACAGGCCCCCCAACCTCAAAATTTGACAACACAACCCATCATCCACGCCTCAAGGTTGATACAACAAAAAGAAAAGAAAAATAAAGTCCTAATTAGAGGGAGAGCAATAATGTTTTTTATCCAATTGCTGCCAGTTTAGAGGGCTAATCTCTGCCCACTTGGTTGCCTAGCAACCAAGGGACAGCCAGGTTTCAGTTAGGGGACAGGCAGATTTAGGCCTCACTGAGGCTTCTTCCACAGATTATCTGATTTGCACTGGATTATATGGCAGTGTAGACTCAAGGCCCTTCCACACAGCTATATAACCCATTTAGAATCTTATATTATCTGCTTTGCACTGGATTATCTTCACACTGCCATATAATCCACTTCAGTGGGCATTTTATCCATCTGTGAAGAAGGGGCCTCAGATAATCCAGTTCTGAGCAGATAATATAAGATTAGAAATATACAGTAGAGTCTCACTTATCCAACATAAACAGGCCAGCAGGATAAGTGAATATGTTGGATAATAAGAAGGGATTCAGGAAAAGCCAATTAAACATCAAATTAGGTAATCGTTATACAAATTAAGCACCAAAACATCATATTATACAACACATTTGACAGAAAAAGTAGTTCCATGTGCAGTAATGTTATGTAGTATTTACAGTAGAGTCTCACTTATCCAACACTCGCTTATCCAACGTTCTGGATTATCCAACGCATTTTTGTAGTCAATGCTTTCAATATATCGTGATATTTTGGTGCAAAATTCATAAATACAGTAATATAGCATTACTGTGTACTGAACTACTTTTTCTGACAAATTTGTTGTCTAACATGATGTTTTGGTGCTTAATTTGTAAAATCATAACTTAATTTGATGTTTAATAGGGTTATCCTTAATTCCTCATTATCCAACATATTCGCTTATCCAACGTTCTGCCGGCCCGTTTATGTTGGATAAGTGAGACTCTACTGTACTGTATTTACAAATTTACCACTAAAATATCACAATGAATTTAAAACACTGACTACAAAAACATTGATTATGAAAAGGCAGACTGCGTTGGATAATCCAGAACATTGTATAAGCGAATGTTGGATAAGTGAGATTCTTCTTTAATATGAAATAATTACTGGGATAGAATAATGCAGAACAATATCTCTAAAACCAGGACAGTAAATAAACAGGGGAATTCCACACAGGAAACAATCAGGGCCAGCTAACACCTCCCAACAAAGTATTCCCATCATCAAAGTCTGGAAAATCCTGTTTTCTCAGGGTCACAGACAGTAGAAGCACATAAAATATCACAAACAACACCACTCTGAAAACAAGGGAATTCCAGACAGGAAACAAACAGGGCCAGCTAACACCTCCCAACAAAAAATTCACTCAGGGAGGAAACAGCCAGGCTTTAAAGCTGCAAGGCCATTACATCCTAATCATTTTTCCTAATTGCAGCATTCATACTTGCCTCCAACAAACAAAAAAAACCAATCAGAAATATTGTATATTCACAACCTTTAGGAAATAATATCCCCTGATGGCGCAGCGTGTTAAAGCGCTGAGCTGCTGAACTTCTGGACCGAAAGGCCACAGGTTTGAATTGGGGGAACTGACAGAGCCCCCACTGTTAGCCCCAGCTTCTGCCAACCCAGAAGTTCAAAAACATGCAAATGTGAGTGCATCAATAGGTACTGCTCCGGCGGGAAGGTAACGCTGCTCCATGCAGTCATCCCACATGACCTTGGAGGAGTCTACGGACAACGCCGGCTCTTCGGCTTAGAAATGGAGATGAGCACCAACCTCCAGAGTAAGACACGACTGGACTTAATGTCTGGGGAAAACCTTTACCCTTGACCTTAACTACCACCAATTCCTCAATACTTTATTTCCCATACCACCATACTTCGCCACAGCAACGCGTGGCTGGGCACAGCTAGTGATTGTATATAGAGTTGTTTAAATGTAATTGAGTTATAGTGTTGCAATGTGAGCTGGAGATTGCATCATGCTCTGTCTGCTGTCCACTATGCTAGTGTGTAATGAGTGTATTGCATCAGACAACAGAGGTGATTATAAATAGCTCCCGGTTATCTGCCCTCTGCATTCTGTCTGTACATATCGTCTTGAGAGTTTTCCGTTTGTTAGTAAACTTTTTGTAGATAGCCAAACAGGCTACAGCCTCTTTATTGGTGCCAGTGATTCTTCGCTGATCTTCCGCTGCATGTGTGTTATCCAAACCGTATCTGACAGTATCATGGGTGGGGTTGAGTGTGCTCTCTGGCTGTAGGGTGAACTACAACTCCCACTATGGCGAGTCCGTTCCCTCAAACCCCTCCAGTAGGTTGAGTGAGTCATGGGGGTTCTGTGTGCTAAGTTTGGTCCAGGTCCATCATCGTGGAGGTCACAGTTTCCCTGTTTGTGGGTGAACTACAACTCCCAGAAAGGAAGCTCAGTTTCCTAACCCTGACCCACACCCCTCCAGTCATCAAATTTCCCCATATCAGGTATGTGTGTAAAGTTGGGTTCAGATCCATCGGTGTTTGGGTCCACAGTGCTGTCTGGATGTAGGTGAACTACAACTCCCCTAAATCAAGGTGAATTTTCCCCAAAGATTCCAGTATTTTTTGCTGGTCATGGGGGCTCTGTGTGCCAAGTGTGGTCCAATTCCATCTTTGGTGGAGTTCAGAGTGCTCACTGAGTGCAGGTGAACTATACATCCCCAGGACCCACAATTCCAAAATGTCCAGGCCAATTCCCTTCAAAACCCACCTGGATTCAAATGTGGGCCTATCGGGTCTGCATGCCAAGTTTGGTCCAGATCCATCATTGTTTGGGTACATTGTGCGCTCATCCGAAATGAACAATAACAACAACATTAACAATACTTTATTTGTATCCTGCCCTATCTCCCCGTGGGGACTCAATTATAGACTCCTAAAGTCGGAAGGGACCCTCAAAGGCCATCTAGTCCAACCCAATTCTGCCAGACAGGAAGACACCATCCAAGCCCTCCCGACAGATGGCCATCCAGACTCTGAATCATAGAATCTTAGTGTTGGAAGGCCATCCAGTCCAACCCGATTCTGCCAAGCAGGAAGACACATTCGAAACCCTCTGAACTGATTCAGCCTCCAAAGAAGGAGACTCCATCATCATCAATATGATCAAAAACTACAACAATAATGGTTATGAATGATGTTGGAATCGTAGTGTCGGAAGGGACCCCAAAGGCCATCTAGTCCAACCCAATTCTGCTAGGCAGGAAGACACCATCCAAGCCCTCCCGACAGATGGCCATTCAGCCTCCAAAGAAGGAAACTCCACCATAATTAATAGGATCAAAAATGACAACAATGATAGTTATGATGATGGAATCCTAGAGTCAGAAGGGACCCCAAAGGCCATCTAGTCCAACCCGATTCTGCCAGGCAGGAAGACACATTCCAAACCCTCCTAATAGATGGCCACTCAGCCTCCACTATCATTAATATGATCAAAAACGACAACAATGATAGTTATGATGATGGAATCCTAGAATTGGAAGGGACCCCAAAGGCCATTCAGTCCAAGCTGATTCTGCCAATCAGGAAGACACATTCCGCACCCTCCGGACAGATGGCCATTCAGCCTCCAAAGAAGGAGACTCCATCATCATCAATAGTATCAAAAACGACAACAATAATGGTTATGATGTTGGAATCGTAGTGTCGGAAGGGACCCCAAAGGCCATCCAGTCCAACCCGATTCTGCCAATCAGGAAGACACATTCCGCACCCTCCGAACAGATGGCCATTCAGCCTCCAAAGAAGGAGACTCCATCATCATCAATAGTATCAAAAACTACAACAATAATGGTTATGATGATGGAATAGTAGTGTCGGAAGGGACGTTGAAGGCCATCCAGTCCAACCCTTTTTTGCAAATCAGGAAGACACAGTCTGATCCCTCCCGACAGATGGCCATCCATCCTCTGCTTGAAAACCTCCAGACTCCAAGGCAACATATTCTGCCCAGTTTTAATTGGCAAAAATGTTGCCAGATCTACATTGGCATCGAGGCGGACGCTTGTGTGTATGTGTGTCTGTCCGTCCGTCCAAGCGGTCATGCGGACACCCAGGCTGACCCGAAACGTTGAATCGTCCCCTTTGTCTTCCCCCGTCCCCCCCTCCCGGCTGTTGTTGACGCCCGAGACAAAAAAGAGCCGTGTTTGTCATTTCTGGGGACACAACAGAAGAGTCCAGCAAAGAAAGGAACTTCTGTGCCGGAGGGACCCACCCGCCCGGGTTTGTTTTCTTGGCCATTCAAAACAAGCCGAGAGGGAGGAAGGAAGGAAGGACAGGGAGGCCCGGCTGGGTCTCCTTTCTGGTGTCTGTGCAGAGAGACAGCACTGGGCTCGGTCCCTGCGGAGAAGGGAGACACAATCAAAGCACTCCTGACAGATGGCCATCTAGTCTCGGCTGAAAAACCTCCCAAGAAGGAGACTCCAATGGACTCCCAGGGAGTTTGTATTACATAGAATTGGAAGGGCCATCCAGTCCAACCCCATTGTGTCAGGAAGGGGGATACAAACAAAGCCCTCCTGAAAGATGTCCATGCAGCCTGATAGAATCCTAGGCCATCCAGTTCAACCCCCGTCTGCCAGGAAGGAAGGCACCATCAAAGCCCTCCCGACAGAAGGCCTTATAGAATCCTTGAGTTGGAAGGGAACCCCGAGGCACCATCAAAGCCTTCCCGACAGATGGCCATGCTGCCTTATAGAATCCTAGATTTGGAAGGGAACCCCAAGGGCCATCTAATCCAACCCCCTTCCGCCCGGCAAAGGCACCATCAAAGATTTCCTGACAGATGGCCATGCAGCCTTATAGAATCCTCAAGTTGGAAGGGAACGCCAAGAGCCATCCAGTCCAACCCCCTTCTGATAGGCAAAGGCACCATCAAAGCCCTCCCGACAGATGGCCATGCAGCCTTATAGAATCCTCAAGTTGGAAGGGAACCCCCAAGGGCCATCCAGTCCAACCCCATTTTGCCATGCATGAAGGCACTATCAAAGCCTTCCCGACAGATGGCCATGCAGCCTTGTAGAATCTCAAGTTGGAAGGGAACCCCCAAGGGCCATCCAGTCCAACCCCATTTTGCCAGGCATGAAGGCACCATCAAAGCCCTCCCACCAGATGGCCATGCAGCCTAAAAGAATCCTAGAGTTTGGACCCCCTTCTGCCAGGCAAAGGCACCATCAAAACCCTCCCAACAGATGGCCATGCAGCCTTATAGAATCCTCAAGTTGGAAGGGAACCCCAAGAGCCATCCAGTCCAACCCCCTTCCGCCAGGAAAAGGCACCATCAAAGCTTTCCCGACAGATGGCCATGCAGCCTTATAGAATCCTCAAGTTGGAAGGGAACCCCAAGAGCCATCCAGTCCAACCCCCTTCCGCCAGGAAAAGGCACCATCAAAGCTTTCCCGACAGATGGCCATGCAGCCTTATAGAATCCTCAAGTTGGAAGGGAACCCCAAGGGCCATCCAGTCCAACCCCATTTTGCCAGGCATGAAGGCACCATCAAAGCCCTCCCGACAGATGGCCATGCAGCCTTATAGAATCCTCAAGTTGGAAGGGAACCCCAAGAGCCATCCAGTCCAACCCCTTTCTGATAGTCATGACGGCACCATCAAAGCCCTCCCAACAGATGGCCATGCAGCCTAATAGAATCCTAGATTTGGGACCCCCTTTCACCAGGCAAAGGCACCATCAAAGCCCTCCCGACAAATGGCCATGCAGCCTAATAGCATCCTAGAGTTGGGACCCCCTTCCGCCAGCTAAAGGCACCATCAAAGCCCTCCCGGTCTTCATTTCTGGATGGCCATCTGTCAGGAGGGCTTTGATTGTATTTCCCTTCCTGGCAGGAGACTGAATGGCCCTTTGGGGTTCCTTCCAATCCTATGACCTATCAACATTGCATAAACAAGAGCTTAGAATCGCCTTGGCCTTTTTCGCTGCTGCATCACACTCTTGGCTCACACTCAGCCTTTGTGAGTTGGCTGTAAATATGCCTTTTGGACATTTAGCAAAACCTAATCCCCCATCTTAGCTTTCATTTGGCTTCAAACTGCATTTAGTGTTTGCATTTCACAACTACATGTAAATTAAAGATGCAATACATGCATATATGTATTTCAGAGTGATATGCATATTACAGATGCAACATATGCATATATGTATTTCAGAGTTACATGTAAATTATAGATGCAGCATATGCACATATGTATTTCTGAGTTACATGCACATAAGAAATGCAACATATGCATATATGTATTTCAGAGTGACATGTAAATTAGAGATGCAACATATGCATATATGTTTACATTTCAGAGTTATATGTAAATAAGGGATGCAACATATGCATATATTTATTCAGAGTGACATGTAAATTAGATATGCAACCTATGCATATATGTTTGCATTTTAGAGTTATATGTAAATAAGGGATGCAACATATGCATATATTTATTCAGAGTGACATGTAAATTAGATATGCAACCTATGCATATATGTTTGCATTTTAGAGTTATATGTAAATAAGGGATGCAACATATGCACATATTTATTCAGAGTGACATGTAAATTAGAGATGCAACCTATGCATATATGTTTGCATTTTAGAGTTATATGTAAATAAGGGATGCAACATATGCACATATTTATTCAGAGTGACATGTAAATTAGAGATGCAACATATGCATATATGTTTGCATTTTAGTTATATGTAAATAAGAGATGCTACATATGCATATATGTATTTCAGAGTGACATGTAAATTAGATATGCAACTTATGCATATATGTTTTCATTTCAGAGTGATATGTAAATAAGAGATACTACATATGCATATATATTTACATTTCAGAGTTACATGTAAATTAGAGATGCAACGTATGCATATATGTATTTCAGAGTTACATGCACATTAGAGATGCATTCCTATGCATATATGTATATCAGAGTTACATGTAAATTAGATATGCAACTTATGCATATATGTTTGCATTTAGAGTTATATGTAAATTAAGGTTGCAACATATGCATATAAGTTTGCATTTCAGAGTTACATGTAAATTATAGATGCAACGTATGCATATATGTATTTCAGAGTTATATGTAAATTAGAGCTGCAATGTGTGTAAATATATTTGCATTGCAGCATTACATGTAAATCTGAAATACAACGCATGCATGTAGTTCAGAATTATATGTAATTAGAGATGCATGTTGTTGATAGAAATTGTGTCACTAGTTCAGTAACAGTTGTCTAAGTAGGTTTGTATTGATGTGTGCAAACGTTGTTGTTTATTTGTGGGTTTAATTACAACGGAGGAAAAAGAAGGACGAGAAGGAAGTGATATATGTAATGATGCAACGGGGAGTCTTTGCAAGTTGAAAAGAAAGATTAGTTAAGTTTGGAAAAGTTGAGGAACAAATCAAAAGTTGGGAAAAGTTGGAAAAGTTGGAAAAGTTGTAGTAAGTGGCAAATTCTTGCAAAAGATGAATTGAGTCAGGAAAGGAAGTGCCGGAGGGCTCCAAGGCCTGGAAAGCCTCCTCCTGATCCTGCCTATAAATAGGCGTCCGGCCACACATTTAGTCCCGGCGTGTCCGAAATAGCCCATAATCCCCAAGGTTAGGAGGGGATTAGGCATGCGAAGCTCACGGAGAGTTCTTCGAGGCCTTCTCCATCACCGTTGTGCCGTTCCGCAATGCAGGGAGACACCATCCGATCCCTCCCGACAGATGGCCATCCAGCCTCTGCATCAAAGCCTCCATAGAAGGAGATTCTATCAGACTCCAAGGCAGTCTGTATTCCACTAGACCTGGGGGGTCACCAAAGGCAATCTAGCTCAACCTTATTTTGTCAAGACACAATTCGATCTCTCCCGACAGATGGCCATCCAGCCTCTGCATCAAAGCCTCCATAGAAGGAGATTCTATCAGACTCCAAGGCAGTCTGTATTCCACTAGACCTGGGGGGTCCCCAAAGGCAATCTAGCTCAACCTTATTTTGTCAAGACACAATTCGATCTCTCCCGACAGATGGCCATCCAGCCTCTGCATCAAAGCCTCCATAGAAGGAGATTCTATCAGACTCCAAGGCAGTCTGTATTCCACTAGACCTGGGGGGTTCCCAAAGGCCATCTAGCTCAACCTTATTTTGTCAAGACACAATTCGATCTCTCCCGACAGATGGCCATCCAGCCTCTGCATCAAAGCCTCCATAGAAGGAGATTCTATCAGACTCCAAGGCAGTCTGTATTCCACTAGACCTGGGGGGTCACCAAAGGCAATCTAGCTCAACCTTATTTTGTCAAGACACAATTCGATCTCTCCCGACAGATGGCCATCCAGCCTCTGCATCAAAGCCTCCATAGAAGGAGATTCTATCAGACTCCAAGGCAGTCTGTATTCCACTAGACCTGGGGGGTTCCCAAAGGCCATCTAGCTCAACCTTATTTTGTCAAGACACAATTCGATCTCTCCCGACAGATGGCCATCCAGCCTCTGCATCAAAGCCTCCATAGAAGGAGATTCTATCAGACTCCAAGGCAGTCTGTATTCCACTAGACCTGGGGGGTCCCCAAAGGCCATCTAGCTCAACCTTATTTTGTCAAGACACAATTCGATCTCTCCCGACAGATAGCCATCCAGCCTCTGCATCAAAGCCTCCATAGAAGGAGATTCTATCAGACTCCAAGGCAGTCTGTATTCCACTAGACCTGGGGGGTCCCCAAAGGCCATCTAGCTCAACCTTATTTTGTCAAGACACAATTCGATCTCTCCCGACAGATAGCCATCCAGTCTCTGCATCAAAGCCTCCATAGAAGGAGATTCTATCAGACTCCAAGGCAGTCTGTATTCCACTAGACCTGGGGGGTCCCCAAAGGCCATCTAGCTCAACCTTATTTTGTCAAGACACAATTCGATCTCTCCTGACAGATAGCCATCCATCCACTGCATCAAAACCTCAATATAAGAAGATTCTCTCAAACTCTAAGGCAGTCTCTATTTCACTAGAGTTGGGAGGGACCCCAATGGCCATCCAGGCCAACCTTATTCCGACCGCTCTCGACAGATGGCCTTTCATCCTCTGCATGAAAGCCTCCATAGAAGGGGACTCTAAAGCAATCTGTATTACACTAGAGTTGGGAGGGACCTCAAAGGCCATCTAGACCAACCTTATTCCAACAAGACACTATTCAATCCCTCCCGACAGATGGTCATTCATCTTCTGTATCAAAGCCTCTATAGAAGAAGATTCTATCAGACTCCAATAATACTAATAATCATAGAATCATAGAATCATAGAGTTGGAAGAGACCTCATGGGCCATCTAGTCCAACCCCCTGCTAAGAAGCAGGAAATCGCATTCAAAGCACCCCCGACAGATGGCCATCCAGCCTCTGCTTAAAAGCCTCCAAAGAAGGAGCCTCCACCACGGCCCCGGGGAGAGAGTTCCACTGTCGAACAGCCCTTCTCACAGTGAGGAAGTTCTTCCTGATGTTCAGGTGGAATCTCCTTTCCTGTAGTTTGAAGCCCTTGTTCCCTTGTGTCCTAGTCTGCAGGGCAGCAGAAAACAAGCTCCCTCCCTCCTCCCTATGACTTCCCTTCATATATTTGTACATGGCTCTCATGTCTCCTCTCAGCCTTCTCTTCTGCAGGCTAAACATGCCCAGCTCTTTAAGCCTCTCCTCATAGGGCTTGTTCTCCAGACCCTTAATCATTTTAGTCGCCCTTCTCTGGACGCTTTCCAGCTTGTCAACATCTCCCTTCAACTGTGGTGCCCAAAATTGGACACAGTGTGATTCCAGGTGTGGTCTGACCAAGGCAGAATAGAGGGGAGCATAACTTCCCTGGATCTAGACGCTATTCCCCTATTGATGCAGGCCAGAATCCCATTGGCTTTTTTAGCTGCCGCATCACATTGTTGGCTCATGTTTAACTTGTTCCCCACGAGGACTCCAAGGTCTTTTTCGCACACACTGCTGTCACGCCAGGCGTCCCCCATTCTGTATCTTTGATTTCCATTTTTTCTGCCGAAGTGAAGTATCTTGCATTTGTCCCTGTTGAACTTCATTGTGTTAGTTTCGGCCCATCTCTCTAGTCTGTCAAGATCGTTTTGAATTCTGCTCCTGTCTTCTGGAGTGTTAGCTATCCCTCCCAGATTTGTGTCGTCTGCAAACTTGATGATCGTGCCTTCTAACCCTTCGTCTAAGTCGTTAATAAAGATGTTGAACAGAACCGGGCCCAGGACGGAGCCCTGCTGATGGCACTCCACTTGTGACTTCTTTCCAAGATGAAGACGACGCATTGGTGAGCACCCTTTGTGTTCGTTCGCTTAGCCAATTACAGATCCACCTAACCGTAGTTTTGTCTAGCCCACATTTTACTAGTTTGTTTGCCAGAAGGTCGTGGGGGACTTTGTCGAAGGCCTTACTGAAATCCAGGTACGCTACATCCACAGCATTCCCTGTATCGACCCAACTCGTAACTCTATCGAAAAAAGAGATCAGATTAGTCTGGCATGACTTGTTTTTGGTGAATCCGTGTTGACTATTAGCAATGACCGCATTTGTTTCTAAGTGTTCGCAGACCACTTCCTTAATGATCTTTTCCAGAATCTTGCCTGGTATCGACGTGAGGCTGACCAGACGGTAATTGTTTGGGTCGTTCTTTTTTCCCTTCTTGAAGATAGGGACCACATTCGCCCTCCTCCAATCTGCTGGGACTTCTCCCGTTCTCCAAGAACTCTCGAAGATAATTGTCAGTGGTTCTGAAATAACTTCTGCTAATTCCTTCAGTACTCTTGGGTGTAGCTGATCTGGCCCTGGGGACTTGAATTCATTTAGAGAGGCCAAGTGTTCCTGGACAACTTGTTTCCCTATTTGGGGTTGGATTTCCCCCAATCCTTCCGTGTTGCTGAGGTTGAAGATGGCTTTCTTTTTGTGAGAAGACCGAGGCAAAGAAGGCATTAAGCAGTTCTGCCTTTTCCCTGTCCCCTGTCGCCATCACCCCATCTTCTCCTTGCAATGGCCCTATCGCTTCCTTTTTCTTCCTTTTTCTACCAACATAAGCAAAAAAGCCTTTTTTGTTGTTTTTTATGTCCCTGGCAAGCCTGAGCTCATTTTGCGCTTTAGCCTTGCGAACCTTTTCCCTACAGGTGTTGGCTATACGTTTGAATTCTTCTTTGGTGATTTCTCCCCTTTTCCACTTCTTGTGCATGTCACTTTTGAGCTTTAGCTCAGTTAGAAGTTCTTTGGACATCCATTCTGGCTTCTTTGCACTTGTCTTATTTTTCTTCTTTGTTGGCACTGTTTGCATTTGCGCCTTGAGTATTTCACTTTTGAAAAACTCCCATCCATCCTTAATTCCCTTGTTTTTTAATATCGGAGTCCATAGAATGCCGCTCAGTAATTCCTTCATTTTTTGGAAGTCAGCTATTATATATATATATATATATAATATATTATTATATATTAATAATAATATTTTTTCCAAGGCAGTCTCAATTCCACTAGAGTTGGGAGGGACCCCAAAGGGCATCGACTTTATTCTGCCAAGACACAATTTGATTCCTCTCAACAGATGGCCATCCATCCTCTGCAACAAAGCCTCCATAGAAGGAGATTCTATCTGTATTCCACTAGAGACGGAAGGGATCCCCAAAGGCCATTAGAGCACTTTTCCAAAGGGTACACTTGTGGCATTATCCAGGGGTATTATATTATATTATTACTAGCTGTGCCCGGCCACGCGTTGCTGTGGCAAAGTGGTGGTGGTATTGGTTAAAAATTGTTGTGTAATTTTTATTTGACGTTATTTGCATTTTTTATTAATTTTATTGTAAGTTATATTTTTATTTATTATATTTTATTATTTTCTTGTATTACTTTTAGTTATTTTCTATTATTATAGTATTTTATTGTATTAATTTTTAGAGTTTTTTATTATTTTTTATTGGGTTGCTAGGAGACCAAGTTGGAGGAACTTAGCCTTCTAACTGGCAGCAGTTGGATAAAAGCAATTATTCCTCTCTCTCAAATTAGGACTTTATTTTTCTTTTCTTTTTGTTGTATCAACCTAGAGGCGTGGATGATGGGTTGTGTTGTCAAATTTTGAGGTTGGGGGGCCTGCAGTTTTATTGTTTTGTGGGTCGCCGTGATGCCATCACTCTTTTTTATATATAGATAATATCCAGAGAAATTATTATATTATGTTATAATATTATATATAGATAGATAGATAGATAGATATACATACGTTATCCAGGGGCATTATATTATATCATTATAATATCCTGAGAAATTATTATTATATTATTTTATAATATTATACATACATATTACACACACACACACACACACACATATATATATATATATACACACACACACACACACACACACACACACACATATTATCCAGGGGTATTACATTATATTATTATAATATCCAGAGAAATTATTATTATATTATATTATAATATTATACATACATATTACATATATATATATATATATATATATATATACACACAGACACAGATACATATTATCCAGGGGTATTACATTATATTAGTATAATGTCCAGAGAAATTATTATTATATTATATTATAATATTATACATACATATTACATATATATATATATATATATACACACTCACAGACACATATTATCCAGGGTTATTACATTATATTATTATAATGTCCAGAGAAATTATTATTATATTATATTATAATATTACACATACATATTACATATATATATATATACACACACACAGACACATATTATCCAGGGGTATTACATTATATTATTATAATGTCCAGAGAAATTATTATTATTATTATATTATATTATATCTATCTATATATATATAAAAGAGTGATGGCATCAGGGCAGCGGATAAAACAACAAAACTACAGGCCCCCCCAACCTCGAAATTTGACAACACAACCCATCATTCACGGCTCTAGGTTGATACAACAAAAAGAAAAGAAAAATAAAGTCCCAATTAAAGAGAGAGGAATAATTGCTTTTATCCAATTGCTGCCAGTTTGAAGGCTAAGCTCTACCCACTTGGTCTCCTAGCAACCCACTAAAAAATAATTTAAAACACTAAAAATTAATACAATAAAATACTATAATAACAGAAAATGACTAAAAATGATACAAGAAAATAATAAAATATAATAAATAAAAAGATAACTTACAATAAAATTAATTAAAAAAATACAAATAACATCAAATAAAAATTACACAACATTTTTTAACCAATACCACCATCACTTTGCCACAGCAACGCGTGGCCGGGCACAGCTAATATTCTATATATATAATTCAATATCCAGAAACATATATAATTATATAATCATATTATAATCCAGGAGCATTATATTATATTATTATTAACATAACATTACATAAACATAACATAAATTTGCAATGCAATGCAATGCAAAACAATACAGTGCAATGCAATGCAATGTAAAACAATACAATGCAATACAATGTAATGCAATGCAATACAGTGCAATGCAATGCAATGCAAAACAATACAATGCAATACAATGTAATGCAATGCAATACAGTGCAATGCAATGCAATGCAAAACAATACAATGCAATACAATGTAATGCAATGCAATACAGTGCAATGCAATGCAATGCAAAACAATACAATGCAATACAATGTAATGCAATGCAATACAGTGCAATGCAATGCAAAACAATACAATGCAATACAATGTAATGCAATGCAATACAGTGCAATGCAATGCAATGCAAAACAATACAATGCAATACAATGTAATGCAATGCAATACAGTGCAAT
Organism: Anolis carolinensis; assembly: GCF_035594765.1. Classification (NCBI taxonomy): domain Eukaryota; kingdom Metazoa; phylum Chordata; class Lepidosauria; order Squamata; family Anolidae; genus Anolis; species Anolis carolinensis. Next base: position 11,513,904 of record NW_026943825.1, on the reverse strand, counting down.
GCAATGCAATGCAAAACAATACAATGCAATACAATGTAATGCAATGCAATACAGTGCAATGCAATGCAATGCAAAACAATACAATGCAATACAATGTAATGCAATGCAATACAGTGCAATGCAATGCAATGCAAAACAATACAATGCAATACAATGTAATGCAATGCAATACAGTGTATTGAAAAGTTCCTTTTCTGGTGCGACAGCGCCCTCTGGTGCATGGAGCAGTAATGACATTCAGGAAATTGCAAAATATATTGGATTAAATACTGGAACAAGATCCCCACGTTTTTTGCATCGCCATCACTTTAAAAAGTTATAATATAATATCTAGCTAGTTTTAAAATATTACCTCTTCTCTTGCTTTCCTTTTTTTGCAAATTTCATTTGAGAGAGAGTTTGGGAAAGCAGAGGATTGTGGGAGCTGTAGTTCAATGCTTGCAAGCTGGGGGGAAAATAAACTACATTTCCCAGGTCTTGCTTGCAGGAGTTCAGGGAGGAAGTGGTTTTTTTTTGCAAACTTCCGGGAGGAAGGGAGGAGAGCAGGAAAAAAATAAAAGCCTCTTGCATGCATTTTTTTTTGCTTGTTGCATCTTATGCATTGAGAAAAATTAAAAAAATTGCAAAATGAATGTGGTTTTTGCAGTCAAGCAATACATTTCCAAGATGATTGAAGACACTGGAACAGGCATGAAAGTCTTGCTGATGGATAAGGAAACGGTGAGTTAATTTTTACCTATCTATGTATCTATCTATATCACTAAATAATATTTAATAATATTATTAAATAATATTTAATAATATTATTTAGTGAAATAGATAGATATTTTAATTATATTTAATTATATTAACATCATATTTTAATATTAAAATTTTATTAAAATAATAATATTATTATATACTAATTACATCATATATATGTCTATGTGTGTAATATATATATATATATATGTATATACACAGTTGCCACTAAATAATATTTAATAATATTATTTAGTGATATAGATAGATACATAGATAGATAGATAGATATTATTATACAGTAGAGTCTCACTTATCCAAGCTAAACGGGCCGGCAGAAGCTTGGATAAGCGAATAGCTTGGATTATAAGGACTGATCAAGGAAAAGCCTATTAAACATCAAATTAGGTTATGATTTTACAAATTAAGCACCAAAACTTCATGTTATGCAACAAATTTGACATAAAAAGTAGTTCAATACGCAGTAATGTTATGTTGTAATTACTGTATTTACGAATTTAGCACCAAAATATCACGATATATTGAAAACATTGACTACAAAAATGGCTTGGATTATCCAGAGGCTTGGATAAGCGAGGCTTGGATAAGTGAGACTCTACTGTAATTATATTTAATTATATAATATTAAAATCATATTTTAATATTAAAAATTTATTAAAATAATATTATTATTAGATACTAATTATATCATATATATGTGAGATATTTGCCACTAAATAATATTTAATAATATTATTAAATAATATTTAATAATATTATTTAGTAATATAGATAGATATTATTTAAATTATATTTAATTATATTTAGATCGTATTTTAATATTAAGATTATATTAAAATAATAATATTATATACTAATTATATCATATATAAGTGTGTATGTGTGTGTATACAGTAGAGTCTCACTTATCCAACATTTGCTTATCCAATGTTCTGGATTATCCAATGCATTTTTGTAGTCAATATTTTCAATACATCATGATATTTTGGTGCTAAATTCGTAAATACAGTAATTACTATGTAGCATTACTGCATATTGAACTACATTTTCTGTCAAATTTGTTGTATAACATGATGTTTTGGAGCTTAATTTGTAAAATCCTAACCTAATTTGATGTTTAATAGGCTTTTCCTTAATCTCTCCTTATTATCCAACATATTCTCTTATCCAACGTTCTGCCGGCCCGTTTATGTTGGATAAGTGAGACTCTACTGTATAGATAGATAGATAGATATTATTTTAATTATATTTAATTATATTATATTTAAATCATATTTTAATATTAAGATTAAAGTAGAGTCTCACTTATCCAACATAAACGGGCCGGCAGAATGTTGGATAAGCGAATATGTTGGATAATAAGGAGGCATTGAGGAAAAGCCTATTAAACATCAAATTCGGTTATGATTTTACAAATTAAGCATCAAAACATCATGTTATACAACAAATTTGACAGAAAAAGTAGTTCAATACACAGTAATGCTATGTAGTAATTACTGTATTTATGAATTTAGCACCAAAATATCACGATGTATTGAAAACACTGACTACAAAAATGCGTTTGATAATCCAGAACGTTGGATAAGCAAGTGTTGGATAAGTGAGACTCTACTGTATATTAATATAATAATATTATATACTAACTAGCTGTGCCCGGCCACGCGTTGCTGTGGCAAAGTGGTGGTGGTATTGGTTAAAAATTGTTGTGTAGTTTTTATTTGACGTTATTTGCAATTTTTTATTAATTTTATTGTAAGTTATATTTTATTTATTATATTTTATTATTTTATTGTATTATTTTTAGTTATTTTCTGTTATTATAGTATTTTATTGTATTAATTTTTAGTGTTTTTTATTATTTTTTATTGGGTTGCTAGGAGACCAAGTTGGAGGAGCTTAGCCTTCTAACTGGCAGCAATTGAATAAAAGCAATTATTCCTCTCTCTCTCAAATTAGGACTTTATGTTTCTTTTCTTTTTGTTGTATCAACCTAGAGGCGTGAATGATGGGTTGTGTTGTCAAATTTCGAGGTTGGGGGTCCTGTAGTTTTGTTGTTTTGTGGGTCGCCGTGATGCCATCACTCTTTTATATATATAGATTATATTATATATAAGTGTATATAAGTGTATATAAGTGTATTTTTCGTCTTTGCAAGCAAGTTCATTTGATTGACAGGTCATGAGTTTGGATGCAACCCATCGTCCAGTATAATTGAATGGAGTGGCATCTACACTGCAGAATTAATCCAGTTTAGCCCCGCTTGAACTGCCACAGCATCATAGGAGTTGTAGTTTTACTAAAGTTGCATTATTAGGCCATAGAATGAATACAATTTGAACTGCCATTGACTCCATGCTAAGGGATGATGGGATTTGTAGTTTGACACACTTTGGGGTTGAGAAGGCCTTGCAAAACTACAGCTCCCAGGATCTCATTGCATGCCGCCAATGGCAGTTCAAGTGCATTGATTTGATAATACATATCAGGATATTTTTTGAATTGTGCACAATGAGGTCTAGCAACTTGGCGTCGGATTTTAAATTTTCTCCTTTCCTGTCCAGACCAGTATTGTGAGCATGGTCTACACCCAATCGGAGATCCTACAGAAAGAGGTCTATCTCTTCGAGCGCATTGATTCGCCCAACCGAGAGAGCATGAAACACCTCAAAGCCATTTGTTTCCTGCGCCCGACAAAGGTGAGTCCTTTGGCAAACCGGCCTCCGCTTTAATGCCTTGGACTACAGCACCCATCATCCACAGATGGCCACTGGGGACAGTATTATTATGGGGAACGTAGAAGGGAACAAGAAGGAGATACCGTATATACTCGAGTATAAGCCGACCCGAATATAAGCCGAGGCACCTAATTTTACTGGGAAAACATTGACTCCAGTATAAGCCGAGAGTGGTAAATTTCAGAAATAAAAATAGATACAGTAGAGTCTCACTTATCCAACATAAACGGGCCGGCAGAACGTTGGATAAGCGAATATGTTGGATAATAAGGAGGCATTAAGGAGAAGCCTATTAAACATCAAATTAGGTTATGATTTTACAAATTAAGCACCACAACATCATGTTATACAACAAATTTGACAGAAAAAGTAGTTCAATACACAGTAATGCTACGTAGTAATTACTGTATTTACGAATTTCGCACCAAAATATCATGATATTTTGAAAACATTGACTACAAAAATGCGTTGGATAATCCAGAACGTTGGATAAGCGAGTGTTGGATAAGTGAGACTCTACTGTACCAATAAAATTACATGAATTGAGGCATCCGTAGGTTAAATGTTTTTGAATATTTACATCAAGCTCAAATTTAAGATAAGACCGTCCAACTCTGATCCAATCATTATTCTCATCTTCTTCAATGTAAATGCCCTTATGTATCCTTTTAGTGATAATAGAGTAAAATAATACATGTAATAATAATAATAATAATAATAATAATAAATACAGGAAAATAATACAAGTAAGAATAAATAGAGTAAAATAATAAATGCAATAATAATAAGATCAGGGTGAAATAATAAATGTATAATAATAATAATAATAATGTAAAATAAATGTAATAGTAGCAACAATAATAGAGAAAAATAATGTCAATTCCCTTATGTATCCTTTTAATAATAATAGAGTAAAATAATAAATGCAATAATAATAATAAGATCAGGGTGAAATAATAAATGTATTAATAATAATAATAATAATAATGTAAAATAAATGTAATAGTAGCAACAATAATAGAGAAAAATAATGTCAATGCCCTTATGTATCCTTTTAATAATAATAGATTAAAATAATACATGTAATAATAATAATAATAATAAATACAGGAAAATAATACAAGTAATAATAAATAGAGTAAAATAAATGCAATAATAATAATAATAATAATAAGATCAGGGTGAAATTATAAATGTAATAATAATAATAATAATAATAATAATAATAATAATAATAATAATAATAATAATGTAAAATCTCGGCTATCAAACGTCTAAGAATTCTCACAAAATTTCGCATCTGATGTACATGGATGACCTGAAGCTGTATGGGAAAACGGAAGATTGAACTTCAAAGACTCTGGCAGAAACCAGTACAGGTGGTCCCGGTGGTGATGGGCACACTGGGAGCCGTGCCAAAAGAGCTCAGCCGGCCTTTGGAAACAATAGACATTGACAAAATTACGATCTGCCAACTGCAAAAGGCCACCCTACTGGGATCTGGGATCTGCACGCATCATCCGAAAATACATCACACAGTCCTAGACACTTGGGAAGTGTTCGACTTGTGATTTTATGAAACGAAATCCAGCATATCTATCTTGTTTGCTGTGTCATACAACGTCGTTGTGTCAATAATAATAATAATAATAATAATAGAGTATATTAATGATGACGATGATGGAATCTCCTCCTCTGGAGGTTTTCAAACAGAGGTTGCATGGCCATCTGTTGGGAGGGCTTTGATGGTGTCTTATGGCAGAATGGGGTTGGACTGGATGCCCTTTGGAGTCTTTTCCAACTCTAGGATTCAATTGTAGTAGTCGTAATAATACTAATAATAATCGACAATAATGATTTTGGTGTCTCCTTCTATGGAGGTCGTTATGCAGAGACTGCATGGCCACCTGTTGGGAAGGATCAGATTGTGTCTTTTATGGCAGAATGGGGCTTGGACTAAATGACCCTTGGAGGTCTCTTCCAATTCTAGGATTCAGTAATAATTGTAATAATAATAATATTTGATAATAATAATGATAGAGTCTCCGTCTCTGGAGGTCTTTATGCAGCGGCTAGATGGCCATCTGTCGGGAGGGATCGGATTGTGTCTTTTATGGCAGAATAAAAGGACTGGATGGCCCTTGGAGGTCTCTTCCAATTCTAGGATTCAATAATAATTGTAATAATAATAATAATAATATTTGATAATAATAATGCTAGAGTCTCCTTCTCTGGAGGTCTTTATGCAGCGGCTAGATGGCCATCTGTCGGGATTGTGTCTTTTATGGTAGAATGGGGTTAGGACTGGATGGCCCTTGGAGGTTTTCTCCAATTCTAGGAAATTCATGTTCGATAATACAGTAGAGTCTCACTTATCCAACGTTCTGGATTATCCAACGTGTTTTTGTAGTCAATGGTTTCAATATATCATGATATTTTGGTGCTAAATTTGTAAATACAGTAATTACAACATAACATTACTGCGTATTGAACTACTTTTTCAGTCAAATTTGTTGTATAAAATGATGTTTTGGTGCTTAATTTGTAAAATCATAACCTAATTTGATGTTTAATAGGTTTTTCCTTAATGCCTCCTTATTATCCAACATATTCGCTTATCCAACATTCTGCCAGCCCGTTTATGTTGGATAAGTGAGACTCTACTGTAATAATGATGGAAGTCTGGATGGCCATCTGTTGGGAGGGCTTGGATGATGTCTTTTTAAAGCACAATGAGGTCTGGATTGGATGGCCTTTGAGGGTCCCTTCCAACTCTAGGATTTGATGGGATTTCTTTGTTTTGTTTAGGAAAACGTCGACTACTTGATGCAAGAGCTCCGCCGACCCAAGTACAGCACCTATTTTATCTGTAAGTCCTTTGCCCTTTCTTGAGATAATTGGTTTATTATTATTTATTATTGTTATTATTACAGTAGAGTCTCACTTATCCAACACTCGCTTATCCAACGTTCTGGATTATCCAACACATTTTTGTAGTCAATGCTTTCAATATATCGTGATATTTTGGTGCTAAATTCATAAATACAGTAATTACTATATAGCATTACTGTGTACTGAACTACTTTTTCTGACAAATTTGTTGTCTAACATGATGTTTTGGTGCTTCATTTGTAAAATCATAACTTAATTTGATGTTTAATAGGGTTATCCTTAATTCCTCATTATCCAACATATTCGCTTATCCAACGTTCTGCCGGCCCGTTTATGTTGGATAAGTGAGACTCTACTGCATATTGTATTTTTTTCCCTTTGCGTTTTCCTACACATTTTGTTTGGTCTAATTCCATCTTTGTTTGGAGTTCAGAGTGCTCACTGATTGCAGGTGAACTATACATCCCAGTACTTACAACTCCAAAATGTCCAGGCCAATTCCCCTCCAAACCCACCAGGATTCAAATGTGGGCATATTGGGTCTGCATGACAAGTTTGGTCCAGATCCATCATTGTTTGGGTTCATGGATGGAGGTGAACTACAACTCCTATCAATCCCTCCAAACACCACCAATATTTTTTCTTGGTCATGTGGGTTCTGAGTGCCGAGTGAGTTCCAGATCCATTGCTGGTGGAGTTCAGAGGGCTCTTAGATTGCAGGTGAACTATACATCCCAGGACCTACAACTCCTATAAATCATGGTGAATTTCCCCAAATCTCTCCAGTATGTTCAGTTGCTGATCAATTCCTCTGTTTGCTGTGTGCCATAGAAAGAATAGGAAAAGGTTAAGGGAGAGGCAGTGGGCGGGGTCATGCAAATTCAACACCAATGGATAGAGTCTGGGATGCCTGTGGTGGAGGAAAAACAGAAAATCTAGGATGGAATTGACCCCTTTACTATAGGTGGTGGGCAGGATGGTGTCTGTGGAGGAGATTGGCAGGCTCTTGGACATGTTCACGGCACTCGCCATAACCTGCAATGTCATTGGAGAGAAGGCCATTGGTGTCTCCTGAGTAGTGGGAGATATAGCTACAGTAGAGTCTCACTTATCCAACGTAAACGGGCCGGCAGAACGTTGGATAAGCGAATATGTTGGATAATAAGGAGAGATTAAGGAAAAGTCTATTAAACATCTAATTAGGTTATGATTTTACAAACTGAGTACCAAAACATTATGTTAGACAACAAATTTGACAGAAAATGTAGTTCAATACACAGTAATGCTATGTAGTAATTACTGTATTTACGAATTTAGCACCGAAATATCACGATGTATTGAAAACACTGACTACAAAAATGCTTTGGATAATCCAGAACGTTGGATAAGCGAGTGTTGGATAAGTGAGATTCTACTGTATTTGTGCAAGTGTAAGTGGACACGACAGCCACACATACATATTTTCACTTTTATTATGTGTATAGGCAGATTGTATTCATTTTCACAGTTCACAGCAACACAATACAGTAGAGTCTCACTTACCCAAGCCTCGCTTATGCAAGCTTCTGGATAATCCAAGCCATTTTTGTAGTCAATGTTTTCAATATATCGTGATATTTTGGTGCTAAATTCGTAAATACAGTAATTAAAACATAACATTACTACGTACTGAACTACTTTTCCTGTCAAATTTGTTGTCTAACATGATGTTTTGGTGCTTCATTTGTAAAATCATAACCTAATTTGATGTTTAATAGGCTTTTCCTTAATCTCTCATTATCCAACATATTCGCTTGTCCAAGCTTCTGCCGGCCCGTTTAGCTTGGATAAGTGAGACTCTACTGTAATAATAATAATAATAATAATAATAATAATAATAATAATAATAATGACTTTGGTAATACACACTGCTTCACTCCATTGTCAGCTTCCTTTCTGGAAGAATCCTTCCTTGGGAAGTGTTAGCTGGCCCTGATTGTTTCCTTTGTGGAATTTTGAATTTTCCTGCTTTCAGAGTGTTGGTTTTAGAGATTATATTGTTCTGTATTATTCTATCACAGTAATTATTTCATATTACAGTAGAATCTCACTTATCCAACATTCACTTATCCAATGTTCTGGATTATCCAACGCAGTCTGCCTTTTAGTAGTCAATGTTTTTGTAGTCAGTGTTTTAAATTCATGGTGATACTTTGGTGGTAAATTTGTAAATACAGTAGAGTCTCACTTATCCAAGCCATTTTTGTAGTCAATGTTTTCAATATATCATGATATTTTGGTGCTAAAGTCATAAATACAGTAATTACAACATAACATTAGTGCGTATTTAACTACTTTTTCTGTCAAATTTGTTGTGTAACATGATGTTTTGGTGCTTAATTTGTAAAACCATAACCTAATTTGATGTTTAATAGGCTTTTCCTTAATCTCTCCTTATTATCCAAGATATTCGCTTATCCAAGCTTCTGCCGGCCCGTTTAGCTTGGATAAGTGAGACTCTACTGTACAGTAATTACTACATAGCATTACTACGCATGGAACTACTTTTTCTGTCAAATTTGTTGTATAACATGATGTTTTGGTGCTTAATTTGTATCATCATTACCTAATTTGATGTTTAATCGGCTTTTCCTGAATCCCTTCTTATTATCCAACATATTCACTTATCCAACGTTCTGCCGGCCTGTTTATGTTGGATAAGTGAGACTCTACTGTATATTGATAATCTTATATTATCTGCTTAGAACTGGATTATCTGAGGCCCCTTCTTCACAGCTGTATAAAATGCACACTGAAGTGGATTATATAGCAGTGTGGAGTCAAGATAATCCAGTGCAAAGCAGATAATATAAGATTATAAATGGGTTATATAGCTGTGTGGAAGGGCCTTGAGTCTACACTGCCATATAATAAAATCTGATATTCTGTATTTTATAGGCAGTGTGGAAGAGGCCTAACTGTGCCGTCCCCTGAGCTGAGTTGGTTGCTAGGAGACCAAGTGGGCGGAGCTTAGCCTTCAAACTGGCAGCAATTGGATAAAAACAATTATTGCTCTCCCTCTAATTAGGACTTTATTTTTCTTTTCTTTTTGTTGTATCAACCTAGAGGCATGGATGATGGGTTGTGTTGTCAAATTTCGAGGTTGGGGGGCCTGTAGTTTTGTTGTTTTGTGGGTCGCCGTGATGCCATCACTCATTTATATATATAGATAATTATAATATTGTATATACATATAATATTCATAATATTATATTGGAATACGATATAATATTAACAATACAATATAATAATATTAATTATATATTATGTTTTACATGTAATATTACTAATAATATTACAATATATTGATATAGTACAATATAGTAATTTATTGCCAGTATTGTACTATGCTAATAATATAATATTGTATGTAAATTTAATTTGTAAGCCGCTCTGAGTCCCCTTCGGGGTGAGAAGGGCAGGATATACCGTATATACTCGAGTATAAGCCGACCCGAATATAAGCTGAGGCACCTAATTTGACCACAAAAAAAACTGGGAAAACATTGGCTCTGGTATAAGCTGAGGGTGGTAAATTTCAGAAATAAAAACAGATACCAATAAAATTACATTAATTGAGGCGTCAGTAGGTTAAATGTTTCTGAATATTTACATAAAGCTCACATTTAAGATAAGACTGTCCAACTCTGATCAAATCATTCTTCTCAACTTCTTCAATGTCAATGTGCTTATGTATCCTTTGAATAATAATAGAGTAAAATAATACATGTAATAATAAATACAGGAAAATAATACAAGTGATAATAAATAGAGTAAAAGAATAAATGCAATAATAATAATAATAATAATAATAATAAGATCAGAGTGAAAGAATAAATGTATTATTAATAATAATAAAAATATAGTAAAATAAATGTAACAGTAGCAACAATAATAGAGAAAAATAATAAATGTAATAATACCAATAATAATAGAGAAAAATAATAAATGTACCATATATTCTCGAATATAAGCTGACCCAAATATAAGCCAACCAGGACCCTCACCCGAGTATAAGCCGAGGGGGGCTTTTTGAATCTTTAAAAAAGGGCTGAAAAACTAGGCTTATACTCGAGTATATACAGTAAATGTAGTAAATAAATAAATTATATAAAAATTATATAAAAAGCAAAGACCTATTGGAAGAAAATTAGGGGAGACATGGAAAATATATTAGAGGTAAAATTACCAATGAAACCGGAACTATGGCTATTAGGAATAACTGAACAAAAATTAGAAACAAACAAAGACAAATTACTATTCCTGTTAACGACGGCAGCAAGGATATGCTATGCGAGGGTATGGAAAACCCCCGAAATACCTAAAGAAGAAGATTGGCTGAAAAAAATACAAGACATAAAAAATATGGATAGGCTTACGTTCCTCCTATCAAAAAGTAAGGGAAATCCGATAAAAGAAACAAATTGGGACAATGTAACAAAATACCTAGAAAGAAAGTTAAAATAATTAAAACAAATACAAAAATAAATAAAACAGCAAGAGTATAGAATAAAAATGGAAAAATAGGATATATAAAAGAAAAGAAACAAGCAAATAAATAAACAAATAAAACATATAACATATATGATATAAATAGAACGAGTGAATAAACAAATAAATGAATAAAAATAATATAAGAAACAAAAGAAGTTAGGTCCAAACGAAATTAAGAAGAAAAAATACTAAAAAACAGAGGATGTAAAAAGGAACGTCCCCCATTTTGAAAGGAAGATAGACAGGAAAGAAGAACTCCAGAGTACCAAAACAAGGAAAATAATGAAGAAAGAAAAGGAAGGAAATCTCCATGAAGATGCTCGGAAGTCCAATATTCTTTTTTTTATTCCTTTTTTTTTAATTTCCCTTTTTTCAATATTTTTTTCTCTTTTCTTTTCTTTGTCTTTTCTCCCTTTCTCCCTTTCTTCTCCTTTCTTCTATAATAAATCATGCTTATTATCTTTTATCTATATTTTAATATGTTAATGGAAAATTTAATAAAGATTTATATTTTAAAAAAATAAAAATAAATTATATATATATACACACACACACACTATATATATATATATATATATATACACACACACACACACACACACACACACACACACACACACACACACACACTAGCTGTGCCCGGCCACGCGTTGCTGTGGCGAAGTATGGTGGTATGGGAAATAAAGTATTGAGGAATTGGTGGTAGTTAAGGTAAAGGGTCCCCTGGGCTGACTGGGTTGCTAGGAGACCAAGTGAGCGGAGCTTAGCCTTCTAACTGGCAGCAATTGGATAAAAACAATTATTGCTCTCCCTCTAATTAGGACTTTATTTTTCTTTTCTTTTTGTTGTATCAACCTAGAGGCATAGATGACGGGTTGTGCTGTCAATTTTCGAGGTTGTGGGGTGTTTACTTTTGTTGTTTTGTCCGCTGCCGTGATGCCATCACTCTTTTATATATATATATATATATATATATATATATATCATCTATATATATAAATGAGTGATGGCATCATGGCAACCAACAAAACTACAGGCCCCTCAACCTCGAAATTTGACAACACAACCCATCATCCACGCCTCTAGGTTGATACAACAAAAAGAAAAGAAAAATAAAGTCCTAATTAGAGGGAGAGGAATAATTGTTTTTATCCAATTGCTGCCAGTTAGAGGACTAATCTCTGCCCACTTGGTCTCCTAGAAACCAACTCAGCCCAGGAGACAGGCAGACTTAGGCCTCAGCCTGTTTCACAGATTATCTAATTTGCACTGGATTATATGGCAGTGTAGACTCAAGGCCCTTCCACACAGCTATATTACCCACTTATAATCTTATATTATCTGCTTTGCACTGGATTATCTGGACTCCACACTACCATATAATCCACTTCAGTGTGCATTTTATACAGCTATGAAGAAGGGGCCTCATATAATCCAGTTCTAAGAAGATAATATAAGATTATAAATATAATATG
>NW_026943825.1:11479007-11496507 GCF_035594765.1 Anolis carolinensis | reverse complement strand
GCAACGGAGCATGGGAAACTCAAGAGAGAAAACCAAAACAATTTTAATGAGTAGTTTGTTTGTAGCGATGATGTTAACACGTGGTGTGAGTCTGTGGTGATGGTATTTACGTGTGGTGTGACGTTGTAGCAAAGGTAATAAAGAGGATTGAATGTAAACATTATGCCATTCTCGACTTTGCCTAAGTCGAGTGTTCTTCAATAAAGATCCTGTTGATAGCAGATGCCTTTGATCTGTTTTCATGCCGGTCGTTTGAAGTAAGCGTGACATATATATATATAGATTATTATTATTATTATTATTATTATTATTATTATTATTATTCAGTACGGATTGCAATGTAGGGATCAGAGTCCTTTGCGTGAAGGAATGATGATGATAATTATGATAATAATTATCTATACACATAATAAAAGAGAAAATAGTTCAGAGTGTTGAGGAGCCACCAAGTCACTCCCTCCCAGAACATTGCAGGTTACAGCGAGCACATCCCAGTGCTCCTTTCTCTCTCCATTTGCATGACCCCGCCCACTGCCTCTCCCTTAACCCTTTCCTATGGCACACAGCAAACAAAGGAATTGATCAGCAACTGAACATACTGGAGACAGGTTTGGGGAGAATTCACTATGATTTATAGGAGTTGTAGGGACTGGGATGTATAGTTCACCTGCAAACTAAAAATGATGGAACTTGAAGTAACCTGGCACACAAATCCAACATGGCCAACTGTGAATACTGGCACGGTTTCGGGGTGATTTCCCTAGCAATCTGGGAATTGTAGTTCACCCTTATCCAGAGAACACTGAACCCAACTGATGACGGATCTGGACCAAACTTGGTACACAGACCTAACATGGCCAACTGCGAATACTGGAGGAGTTTGGGAAGAATTGACCTAAGATTTTTGGGAATTGTAGTCCACCAGTATCCTTATGCATTTCCATAAAAAAACAAAAGGAAAGACTGAGTTTTTTCTTCTTAGATATAACACATGACCAAACTGAGAATACCTAACGCCAAAAACAAACAATGCCTTTTTCCCAAGCTAGTAATTAATAAGTATGGATTGGAAGGAGGTTCAGAGTCCTCTGTGGAAATAAATTGTTGTTGTTGTTGTTCTTTTCCACAAAGGTTTCTGAACCGCCATCCAATCCATACTGAATTGTCATTATAATCATCATCATTCCTTAACACAAAGGATCCCTGCTTTGCAATACATGATGAATTATTATTATTATTTTATTATGACACAGCAAACAAGATAGACATGCTGGATTTCGTATCACAAAATCTCAAGTCGAACACTTCCCAAGTGTCTAGGACTGTGTGATGTATTATTATTATTATTATTATTATTATTATTATTATTATTATTATTATTTTATTATGACACAGCAAACAAGATAGACATGCTGGATTTCGTATCACAAAATCTCAAGTCGAACACTTCCCAAGTGTCTAGGACTGTGTGATGTATTATTATTATTATTATTATTATTATTATTATTATTATTATTATTATTATTTTATTATGACACAGCAAACAAGATAGACATGCTGGATTTCGTATCACAAAATCACAAGTCGAAAACCTCCCAAGTGTCTAGGACTGTGTGATGTATTTTCGGATGATGCGCGCAGATCCCAGTCGGGTGGCCTTTTGCAGTTGGCAGATCGTAATTTTGTCAATGTCTATTGTTTCCAAGTGCCGGTTGAGATCTTTTGGCATGGCACCCAGTGTGCCCATCACCACCTGCACTGGTTTCTGCCAGAGTCTTTGAAGTTCAATCTTGAGGTCCTGATAGCGGCTGAGTTTTTCATGTTGTTTTTCGTCGATGCGACTGTCACCTGAGATGGCGACATCAATGATCCAAACCTTTTTCTTTTCCACAACTGTGATGTCTGGTGTGTTGTGTTCCAGAACTTTGTCAGTCTGGATTTGGAAGTCCCACAGTATCTTTGCGTGCTCATTTTCCAAGACTTTTGCAGGTTTGTGATCCCACCAGTTCTTTACTGCTTATACTTGAGGCATAAGTTCCAATGGATCATTTGGGCCACATAGTTGTGCCTCTGTTTGTAGTCTGTCTGTGCAATTTTCTTACAGCAGCTGAGGATATGATCTATGGTTTCGTTGGTTTCCTTGCACAGTCTGCATTTTGGGTCATCAGCTGATTTTTCGATCTTGGCCTTCATTGCCTTTGTCCTGACGTCTTGCTCCTGGGCTGCAAGGATCAGGCCTTCTGTCTCCTTCTTCAGGGTCCCATTCGTGAGCCAGAGCCAGGTCTTCTCCGTAGCAGCTTTTCCTTCAATTTTGTCAAGGAACTTTCCATGCAATGTTTTGTTGTGCCAGCTGTCAGCTCTAGTTTGTAGTGCAGCTTTCTTGTACTTTTTTTTTGTCTGCTGTGCTTTGAGGAGTTTCTGATTTTTGACTTCAATCAAAGCAGGTTCTTCCCTTTGCTTGACATATTCTGCCAGGGCATGTTCTTCTTCTTTGACTGCTTGTTTGACTTGTAAGAGTCCTCTGTCCCCTGATCTTCTAGGCAGATACAGCCGGTCAACATCACTGCGAGGGTGCAGTGAATGACGAATGGTCATGAGTTTTCTTGTTTTTCTGTCCAAATTGTCCAGTTCCATCTGTGTTGTTGTTGTTATTATTATTATTATTATTATTATTATTATTATTATTATTATTGACACTATGACATAGTATGACACAGCAAACAAGATAGATATGCTGGATTTCATATCACAAAATCACAAATTATTATTATTATTATTATTATTATTATTATTATTATTATTTCATATCTGTCTCATCTGAATGCCGGGGTTACAATGTCGAATTAAAATGCAAAAAATTACCTAAATGGCTGGAAACACGTACCCTGTTTCCCCTAAAATAAGACATCCCCAAAAAATAAGACCTAGTAGAAGTTTTGCTGAATTGCTAAATATAAGGCCTCCCCCGAAAGTAAGACCTAGCAAAGTTTTTGTTTGGAAGCATGCCCACCAAACAAAACACCATAGAATGCAGGACTGGTAAATGTACATTATTATTGTTATTATTATTATTATTATTATTATTATTATTATTATTATTATTTTATTTTTATATCCCGCCTCCATCTCCCCAGAGGGACTCGGGGCAGCTTACATACCAGTTGTATATGGAAATAATGGTAGTAACAAGAAATTTGTTACAGTTTGTCTGGTTTAGTTATGTTGGTTTGTGATGACAACTACTGTACAGTATAGAATCAATGTTCATTTTTTTTGTTCAACAATGAATATGAATTCTTCTTCATGGAATAATACGACATCCCCTGAAAATAAGACCTAGCGCATCTTTGGGAGTAAAAAATAATATAAGACACTGTCTTATTTTCGGGGAAACACGGTAGATCTAAATGTCAGATTCCAACACACATTCAATTCATCCATGCCTATAAAAAAAATAAATTTAAATGCATTTCTCCTGCAATTTGGGGCTGCATTGTATACAACTGCGCCATTCAAACAACGTCATAAAAGCTTGACGTAATATATGAAACAAACCGTTGAACGTGTGCAATCAAAATATATCAGCCTGTAAAATAAGATTAAACTGAATTTCTACCCGTTTCCCTTTTCTTGACGCCTTCAGAACATGTACCTGAACTTTGCCGAAATCGGGACCAACATCAAGAACCTGATGGAAGACTTCCAAAGAAAGAGGCCGAAGGATCAGCAAAAGCTGGAGTCGATCGCCGACATGAAGGTCGGGGGATTTTGCTTGTTATCTGAGCGTTTTGCCATCCTTTTTTCCTCTTAATCTGTCTAGCTGGCAATTTATTAGCAGCATTGACATCGGAGGAGATTTGGAACAGTAGATCCTCTGGTTTTTGATGGTCTTTAAACCAAGGTTTGCTTGCATGCTTTTAAAGGACGCTTCGGTTTTGGTTTTCTTGCACTGGCAGGGGGTCAAGATATTATTCTTATTGTACAGTTTCATCCTAGATCAGGGGTCCTCAAACTTTTTAAGCCGAGGGCTGGTCTACAATCCTTCAGACTGTTGAGGGGCCGGATTATCATTTGAAAAAAAATACAAACAATTTCCGATGCACACTGCACATGTCTTACTTGTAGTGCAAAAACAACAACAACAACAAGAACAATGAAAGAACGATACAATATTTAAAAATAAAAACAATTTTAACCAACATACATTTATCAGGATTTCAATGGGAAGTGTGGTCCTGCTTCTGGCCAATGAGATAGTCAAGTTAATTAGGATTGTTGTTGTTGTTGCTGTTGTTGTTGTGTGCCTTCAAGTCATTTCAGACTTTGGGCGAGCCTAAGTCTAAAATGTATTTATTTATTATTTATTTATTTACTGCATTTATTTACTACATTTGTATCACACCCTTCTCACTCCAAAGGGGACTCAGGGTGGATTACAAATTATATGTACATACAATATATTATATTATTAGCATAGCACAATATAAGCATTATATATTACTATATTGAACTATACTGTAATATTATTAGTAATATTATATGTAATATAGAATATATAATTAATATTATCATATGGTATTATTATTAGTGTTATATTGTATTACATTATAATACTATTATCAATATTATATGTATATACAATATATTATATTATAAAACTGAGGGCGGGGGCCAGGTAAATGACCTCGGAGGGCCGCATCCGGCCCCCGGGCCTTAGTTTGGGGACCCCTGTCCTAGATGTTCTGTTTTTCCTCCAGAATGGACATCCCAGGGTTCCTTAATTTGCATGACCCCGCCCACTGTCTCTCCCTTAACCCTTTCATACCCTTTCCTATGCCACACAGTTAACAGGGGAATTGATCAGCAACTAAACAAGAGTTTTGGGGAGAACTGACCATGATTTACAAGAGTTGTAGTTGACCTACATCCAGAGAGCATTGTGAACCCAACCAACAATGGATCTGGACCACACTTACCATGGATAATGGGACTTAAAGTGCCTTCACTGATACTGCGACTCCCAGAATGGACCTTGGTTTTGGGAGTTATAGTTCACCTACATCCAGGGAAATTGTGACCTCCACCAACAATGGACTGGGACCAAACTTGGTACAAAGAAGTCCCATGACCAGCTGAACGTACTGCAAGGTTTTAGGGGAATGGACCTTGGTTTTGGGAGTTATAGTTCACCTACATCCAGAGAAATTGTGACTTCCACCAACAATGGACTGGGACCAAACTTGGCACAACGAAGTCCCATGACCAGCTGAACGTACTGCAAGGTTTTAGGGAAGTAGACCTTGGTTTTGGGAGTTATAGTTCACCTACATCCAGGGAAATTGTGACCTCCACCAACAATGGACTGGGACCAAACTTGGTACAAAGAAGTCCCATGACCAGCTGAACGTACTGCAAGGTTTTAGGGAAGTAGACCTTGGTTCTGGGAGTTATAGTTCACCTACATCCAGAGAAATTGTGACCTCCACCAACAATGGACTGGGACCAAACTTGGTACAAAGAAGTCCCATGACCAGCTGAACGTACTGCAAGGTTTTAGGGGAATGGACCTTGGTTTTGGGAGTTATAGTTCACCTACATCCAGAGAAATTGTGACTTCCACCAACAATGGACTGGGACCAAACTTGGCACAACGAAGTCCCATGACCAGCTGAACGTACTGCAAGGTTTTAGGGAAGTAGACCTTGGTTTTGGGAGTTATAGTTCACCTACATCCAGGGAAATTGTGACCTCCACCAACAATGGACTGGGACCAAACTTGGTACAAAGAAGTCCCATGACCAGCTGAACGTACTGCAAGGTTTTAGGGAAGTAGACCTTGGTTTTGGGAGTTATAGTTCACCTACATCCAGAGAAATTGTGACCTCCCCTCCAACAATGGACTGGGACCAAACTTGGCACAGAGAAGCTCCATGACCAACTGAACGTACTGCAAGGTTTTAGGGGAAGGGACCTTGGTTTTGGGAGTTATAGTTCACCTATATCCAGAGAAATTGTGACCTCCCCTCCAACAATGGACTAGGACCAAACTTGGCACAGAGAAGCTCCATGACCAACTGAACATGCTGCAAGTGTTATTGAGAATGGACCTTGGTTTTGGGAGTTATAGTTCACCTGCATCCAGAGAACCATGAACCCAGCCGACGATGGATCTGGACCAAACTTGGCACACAGACCCAACATGGCCAACTGCAAATACTGGCAGGGTTTGGGGGTGATTGACCTGGGAATCTGGGAGTTGTAGTTCATCCTTATCCAGAAAGCACTGAACCCAACCAACGATGGATCTGAACCAAACTTCAGTGATATTATCTAACACCCAAAACGAACAATTTATTTATTTATTTATTTATTTATTTATTTTATTTACATCACTTTTACCCCGCCTTTCTCCCCGAGGGGACTCAAGGCGGCTTACAATAAATAAGCAAAAATCCAATGCCTAAAAACAATGTACAAAACAACAATTCATATAAGACAATGTACAAAACAACAATTCATATAAAAACAGATACCATTACAAAATAACCTCACATTATATAAGTATGTCCAAGATTAGAATCCATTCATCCAGAATCCTCAATAAGTCTTCGTACAGGTTATGTAACAATGCCTTCTTCTAATAACCCAGGCATTGCCGGGTCCCCAAGCTAGTAACACAGTAGAGTCTCACTTATCCAACACTCGCTTATCCAACGTTCTGGATTATCCAATGCATTTTTGTAGTCAATGTTTTCAATATATCGTGATATTTTGGTCCTAAATTCGTAAATACAGTAATTACTACATAGCATTACTGCGTATTGAACTACTTTTTCTGTCAAATTTGTTGTAAAACATGATGTTTTGGTGCTTAATTTGTAAAATCATAAACTAATTTGATGTTTAAAAGGCTTTTCCTTAATGCCTCCTTATTATCCAACATATTCGCTTATCCAATGTTCAGCCAGCCCGTTTACGTTGGATAAGTGAGACTCTACTGTATAATATATATATATAATATTGTTGTTATTAATATATTATAAATTATTATATTTTTATTACTATATTATTATTACTATTACTATTACTATATCATTATTACTATTATTATTATTATTTTGTTATTTTAATATATTATATATATAGTAGTACAGTAGAGTCTCACTTATCCAACGCATTTTTGTAGTCAATGTTTTCAATATATCGTGATATTTTGGTGCTAAATTTGTAAATACAGTAATTACTACATAGCATTACTGCGTATTGAACTACTTTTTCTTCAAATTTGTTGTAAAACATGATGTTTTGGTGCTTAATTTGTAAAATCATAAACTAATTTGATGTTTAATAGGCTTTTCCTTAATGCCTCCTTATTATCCAACATATTCGCTTATCCAATGTTCTGCTGGCCCGTTTATGTTGGATAAGTGAGACTCTACTGTATTATAATAATGTGCGACTTTTAAGAGAACAAAGTGAGATATTATTATTTCATTATAATAAATATTAATATAAGAAGAAGACACTTTGTGTCTCTTTTAAAAGAGCAAAGTGGGATATTATTATTTAATAATAAATATTAATATAATAATTACAGTAGAGTCTCACTTATACAAAACACTCGCTTATCCAACGTTCTGGATTATCCAATGCATTTTTGTAGTCAATGTTTTCAATATATCGTGATATTTTGGTGCTAAATTTGTAAATACAGTAGAGTCTCACTTATCCAACACTTGCTTATCCAACGTTCTGGATTATCCAACGCATTTTTGTAGTCAATGTTTTCAATACATCGTGCTATTTTGGTGCTAAATTCGTAAATACAGTCATTACTACATAGCAATACTGTGTATTGAACTACTTTTCCTGTCAAATTTGTTGTATAACATGATGTTTTGGTGCTTAATTTTTAAAATCATAACCTAATTTGATATTTAATAGGCTTTTCCTTAATCCCTCCTTATTATCCAACATATTCACTTATCCAATGTTCAGCCGGCCTGTTTACGTTGGATAAGTGAGACTCTACTGTACAGTAATTACTACATAGCATTACTGCGTATTGAACTATTTTTTCTGTCAAATTTGTTGTATAACATGATGTTTTGGTGCTTAATTTGTAAAATCATAACCTAATTTGATGTTTAATAGGCTTTTCCTTAATGCCTCCTTATTATCCAACATATTCGCTTATCCAACATTCTGCCAGCCCGTTTATGTTGGATAAGTGAGACTCTACTGTATAATAATAATATGCCGCTGGGTCTCTCTTAAGAGAGTAAAGTGAGATATTATTGTTGTTGTTTGTCGTGAATGCCGTGCCTTCCTTTTGCAAATACAGATTCCCTTCTTGCCTCTCCTCCCTTTCCAGGCCTTTGTGGAGAACTACCCGCAGTTCCGGAAGATGTCCGGGACGGTCTCGAAGCACGTGACGGTGGTGGGGGAGCTCTCCCGCCTGGTCAGCGAGCGCGGCCTCCTGGAAGTCTCCGAAGTGGAGCAGGAACTCGCCTCCCAGAACGACCACTCCAACGCCCTGCAGGTAACCCCCACCCAAGTGTCATGCCGCAGCGAAAAAGCCCAATGCGATCCCAGTCTAGTGTTAGATCGAGCCAAGGCATATATCCCTTCCAACTCTAGGATTCTATTATTAGGTAAAGGCAAAGGTTTCCCCTGATGTTAAGTCCAGTCATGTCTGACTCTGGGGGTTGGTGCTCATCTCCATTTCTAAGCCGAAGAGCCAGCATTGTCCATAGACCAGGGGTCCCCCAACTAAGGCCCGGGGGCCGGATGCGGCCCTCCGAGGTCATTTACCTGGCCCCCGCCCTCAGTTTTATAATATAATATATTGTATATACATATAATATTGATAATAATATTATAATGTAATACAATATAACACTAATAATAATACCATACAATAGTATTAATTATATATTATATATTACTAATAATATTACAGTATAGTAGTATAGTTCAATATAGCAATATATAATGCTAATAGTGTGCTATGCTAATAATATAACATATTGTATGTACATATAATTTGTAAGCCACTCTGAGTCCTCTTTGGGGTGAGAAGGGTGTGATACAAATGTAGTAAATAAATATAGTAAATAAAT
Organism: Anolis carolinensis; assembly: GCF_035594765.1. Taxonomy (NCBI): domain Eukaryota; kingdom Metazoa; phylum Chordata; class Lepidosauria; order Squamata; family Anolidae; genus Anolis; species Anolis carolinensis. The sequence continues at coordinate 11,487,385 of NW_026943825.1, read as the reverse complement.
AAATAAATTTTAGACTTAGGCTCGCCCAAAGTCTGAAATGACTTGAAGGCACACAACAACAACAACAATCCTAATTAACTTGACTCTCTCATTGGCCATAAGCAGGACCACACTTCCCATTGAAATCCTGATAAATGTATGTTGGTTAAAATTGTTTTTATTTTTAAATATTGTATTGCTTTTTCATTATTATTTCATTGTTCTTGTTCTTGTCGTTGTTTTTGCACTACAAATAAGACATGTGTAATGTACATCGGATTTTTTTTTTCCAAATGATAATTTGGCCCCTCAACAGTTTGAAGGATTGTGGACTGGCCCTCTGCATAAAGAGTTTGGGGACCCCTGCCATAGACACTTCCAAGGTCATGTGGCCACTGGCATGACTGCATGGAGCACCGTTACCTTCCCGCCGGAGCCGTACCTATTGATCTACTCACATTTGCAAGTTTTTGAACTGCTAGGTTGGCAGGAGCTGAAGCTAACAGTGGGCGCTCACTCCGCTCCCGGGATTTGAACAGCTCAGTGCTTTAACATGCTACACCACTAGGGGCTCCATATTATTATTATTATTATTATTATTATTATTATTATTATTATTATTTTATTATGACACAGCAAACAAGATAGATATGCTGGATTTCATATTAATATTATTAATATTAATATTATTATTATATTAGTAGTAGTAGTAGTAGTAGTAGTAGTAGTAGTAGTATTTCGTTCTCTGGTGGTTTTTAAGCAGAGTCTGAATGGCCATCTGTCGGGAAGGTTCAGATTGTGAATGGAGATAGACTGGATGGCCCTGGATGGCCCTTAGGGTCTCTTCCAACTCTAGGATTCTGTTGTTGTTGTTGTTATTATTATTATCAGCATTATCATATCCTGCTCTAGCAGGTTTATAAGCAGAGGCTGCATGGCCATCTATGTGAAGTGGTTTGATGGTGTCTTTCTGCCTGGTAGAAAGGGGTTGAACTAGATGGCCCTTGGGGTCCCTTCCGACTATATGATTCTGTGATTCAGAGTCTGGATGACCATCTGTCGGGAGGACTTTGATGGTACCTTCCTTTATGGCAGAATAGGGTTAGATTGGATGGCCCTTAGGGTCTCTTCCAACCCAAGAAGTCGAATTATTATTATTTTATTGTATGACACAGCAAACAAGATAGACATGCTGGATTCCGTATCACAAAACCACAAGTCCAGCACTTCCCAAGTGTCTAGGACTGTGTGATGTATTTTCGGATGATGCGTGCAGATCCAGTCGGGTGGCCTTTTGCAGTTGGCAGATCGTAATTTTGTCAATGTCTATTGTTTCCAAATGCCGGCTGAGATCTTTTGGCACGGCACCCAGTGTGCCCATCACCACCAGGACCACCTGCACTGGTTTCTGCCAGAGTCCTTGAAGTTCTATCTTGAGGTCCTGAGAGCGGCTGAGTTTTTCCTGTTGTTTTTCGTCACCTGGGATGGCAACATCAATGATCCAAACCTTTTTCTTTTCCACAACTGTGATGTCTGGTGTGTTGTGTTCCAGAACTTTGTCAGTCTGGATTCAGAAGTCGCACAGTATTTTTGCGTGCTCATTTTCCAATATTTTTGCAGGTTTGTGATCCCACCAGTTCTTTTCTGCTGGGAGGTGGTACTTGAGGCATAAGTTCCAATGGATCATTTGGGCCACATAGTTGTGCCTCTGTTTGTAGTCTGTCTGTGCAATTTTCTTACAGCAGCTGAGGATATGATACATGGTTTCATCGGTTTCCTTGCAGAGTCTGCATTTTGGGTCATCAGCTGATTTTTCGATCTTGGCCTGAATGGCCTTTGTCCTGATGTCTTGCTCCTGGGCTGCAAGGATCAGGCCTTCTGTCTCCTTCTTCGGGGTCCCATTCGTGAGCCAGAGCCAGGTCTTCTCCTTATCAGCTTTTCCTTCAATTTTGTCAAGGAACTTTCCATGCAATGTTTTGTTGTGCCAGCTGTCAGCTCTAGTTTGTAGTGCGGTTTTCTTGTACTGGTTTTTTGTCTGCTGTGCTTTGAGGAGTTTCTGATTTTTGACTTCAATCAAAGCAGGTTCTTCCCTTTGCTTTCCATATTCTGCCAGGGCATGTTCTTCTTCTTTGACTGCTTGTTTGACTTGCAAGAGTCCATTTGTTAGGAGGGCTTTGATTGTGCCTTCCTTATGGCAAAAGGGGGTTGGACTTCATGGCCTTTGAGATCTGTTCCAATTTGAGGACTCTGTTACTATTATTATCATCATTATCATTGCCTTCTCTGGAGATCTTTGAACAGAGTGGATAGCCATCTGTCGGGAAGACTTTGATGGTGCCTTCCTGCCTGGTGGATTGAGGTTGGATTGGCCATTGGGATTTCTTCTAATTCTATAATTCTACTATTCAGAAGCAGGATGTCCATCTGTCGGGAGGGCTTGGGTGGTGCCTTTCTTTGTGGCATAATGGGGTTGGACTAGATGTCCTCTTGGGGCCCCTTCCTACTCTCCTCCCGGCAGAACGTTCGGCGCCTGCTGCAGAGCCCGAAAGTCTCGGAGCTGGACGCGGTGCGGCTGGTGATGCTCTACGCCTTGCGCTACGAGCGCCACAGCAGCAACAGCCTCCCGGGACTCATGGCCGAACTCAAGAGCCGAGGCGTTTCGGAGAGACACCGAAAGGTATTGATGGGGCGGAATACAAATAAAGTATTATTATTATTGTTGTTGTTGTTGTTGTTGATTGGGTCCCTTTGGGGAGATAGAGCAGAATACAAATAAAGTTTTTATTATTATCATTATCATTATTATTATTATTATATTGTTGTTGTTGTTGTTGATTGGGTCCCTTTGGGGAGATAGAGCAGAATACAAATAAAGTTTTTATTATTATCATTATTATTATTATTATTATATTGTTGTTGTTGTTGTTGATTGGGTCCCTTTGGGGAGATAGAGCAGAATACAAATAAAGTTTTTATATTATTATTATTATTATTATTATTATTATTATTATTATTATATTGTTGTTGTTGATTAGGTCCCTTTGGGGAGATAGGGCAGAATCCAAATAAAGTTATTATTATTATCATTATTATTATTATTATTATATTGTTGTTGTTGTTGTTGATTGGGTCCCTTTGGGGAGATAGAGCAGAATACAAATAAAGTTTTTATTATTATCATTATTATTATTATTATATTGTTGTTGTTGTTGATTGGGTCCCTTTGGGGAGATAGAGCAGAATACAAATAAAGTTGTTATTATTATTATTATTATTATTATTATTATTATTATTATTATTATTACATTGTTGTTGTTGTTGATTAGGTCCCTTTGGGGAGATAGGGCAGAATCCAAATAAAGTTTTATTATTATTATTATTATTATTATTATTATTATTATTATTATTATTATGTTGTTGTTGTTGTTGTTGTTGTTGTTGATTGGGTCCCCTTGGGGAGATAGGGCAAAACACAAATAAAGTTTTTTTATTATTATTTGATTATGACACAGCAAACAAGATAGACATGCTGGATTTCGTATCACAAAATCACAAGTCGAACACTTCCCAAGTGTCTAGGGCTGTGTGATGTATATTATTATTATTATTATTATTATTATTATGACACAGCAAACAAGATAGATATGCTGGATTTCGTCTCACAAAATCACAAGTCGAACACTTCCCAAGTGTCTAGGGCTGTGTGATGTATATTATTATTATTATTATTATTATTATTATTATTATTATTATTATTATCATTATTATTATGACACAGCAAACAAGATAGATATGCTGGATTTCGTACCACAAAATCACAAGTCGAACACTTCCCAAGTGTCTAGGACTGTGTGATGTATTATTATATCCTTGGGGATATAAACGGAATACAAATAAAGTTTTTATTATTATTATTACACTATTATTATTATTATATTGCTGTTGTTGATTGGGTCCCTTTGGGGAGATATGGCAGAATACAAATAAATACAAATAAATTATTATTATTATTATTATTATTTTTTACACTATTATTATTATATTGTTGTTGTTGTTGATTGGGTCCCCTTGGGGAGATAGGGCGGAATACAAATAAAGCATTGTTATTATTATTATTATTATCATTATTATTACGCTATTATTATTATATTGTTGTTGTTGATTGGGTCCCTTTGGGGCGATAGGGCGGAATACAAATAAAGCATTGTTATTATTATTATCATTATTATTACACTATTGTTATTATATTGTTGTTATTGATTGGGTCCCTTTGGGGAGATAGGGCGGAATACAAATAAAGCATTGTTATTATTATTATTATTATCATTATTATTACACTATTATTATTATATTGTTGTTGTTGATTGGGTCCCTTTGGGGAGATAGGGCAGAATAAAAATATTATTATTATTATTATTATTATATTGGTGTTGTTGTTATTGGGGGGAAATTGGATCCCAAGGAAGTATAGTTTGGGATTGCAAACTTGATCCTTTGGGGTCTTGCCTCCTTTTCCCAAGCTTGTCTCTGCTGTGATCGAATACGGAGGGAAGCGAGTTCGAGGGAGCGACCTCTTCAGTTCCACCGACGCCGTGGCCATGACCAAACAGTTCCTCAAAGGTCTCAAGGTACCGCATTCACATATCTGAAGAAGTTGCCTTGGAGGATTTATAAATCTCTCTTATAAGGGTGCGTCTACACTGTAGAATTAATGCACTTTGGGACCACTTTACCTGCCTTGGCTCCATCATGGGTTTTGTAAGGCCTTCTCTGCCCCAGCCTCACCAAACTACAATTCCCAATGTCCCATAGCTTTGAGCCATTACAATTAAAGTGGTGTTAAACTGTGTTCGTTCCGCAGTGTAGACACACCCTAGGAATCTTGAGGTCCTCCAATTGAATGTTTTTTATGTTCATGGAAACTGCCCTGAGTCCTCTTGAGGAGATGGAGCGGTATATAAAGTTATTATTATTATTATTATTATCATTATTATTAAAACATCAAAACATCTGGGTGTCCCCTAGGCAACGTCCTTGCAGACAGCCAATTCTCTCACACCAGAAGCGACTTGCGGTTTCTCAAGTCGCTCCAGACACAAAAAAATATATTAATAATCTATATATAAATGAGTGATGGCATCACGGCGACTGACAAAACAACAAAACTACAGGCCCCCCAACCTCGAAATTTGACAACACAACCCATCATCCATGCCTCTAGGTTGATACAACAAAAAGAAAAGAAAAATAAAGTCCTAATTAGAGAGAGAGGAATAATTGTTTTTATCCAATTGCTGCCAGTTTAGAGGGCTAATCTCTGCCCACTTGGTCTCCTAGCAACCAACTCAGCCAAGGGGACAGGCAGACTTAGGCCTCTCTTAGGCTTCTTCCACTGGATTCCTTTGCACTGGATTATATGGCAGTGTAGACTCAAGGCCCTTCCACACAGCTATATAACCCATTTATAATCTTACTAGCTGTGCCCGGCCACGCGTTGCTGTGGCTTAGTCTGGTGGTGTTGGTCAGTCTACATTAGGTTGTATTTATGCTGTGGCCTCCACCTTCTTTATACTCACAGTAGTAGTAGTATTTGAAGTCTGTTACCTTCTTCAATTTTTGTGTTGATTGATAATTGCTTGAGATCCCTGTTGTCTTTGGTTTGTTGTTAGTTGTAATGTCTGATTCTGCTGAGTGCGGTTTATATTTTTATTGTGGTACAATAGTCCTTTTTTTGTTTTGCCTGTGTAGGTGTTTATTATTATCGTTGTTGTTGTGGTCATGAAGGTTGGATAAGTTAGATGCTACTGTATTGTTTTTTGGAGGCCCAGTGTAGCACTGACTGGCCTCTCAGCCTCAGTGCCTGGCTGTTTCTTGCCTGTGATGGTGTTGATTCTTATTGTTTTTGTTGTTGTCATTGTTATTATTGTAATTGTTTTTTTGGAGGCCAAGTGTGAATGTAGGGATTGGGGAGGTGGATGAGTTGTGTTGTCAAATTTTGTATTTGTTATAGTCACAATGCGTTGTTGTGAGTTTTGTGGGTCCGGATTGTGGTTTTGTGGTGTAGTTGTGTTGTTACAACCGGGAGAAAAGGCTTTTGTGTTGTGTTGTCAAGTTTCGTATTTCTGGGCGTTTAGTTGTGTGCCAAGTTTCGTATTTCTGGGGCGTTTAGTTGTGTTGTTATAGTCACGATGCACTGTTGTGAGTTTTGTGGGTCCAGTGTGGTTTTGTGGTGTGGTTGTGTTGTTAAAATCGGGAGGCAAGGCTTTTGCATTGTTTTGCCAAGTTTTGTGTTTCTGGGGCGTTTAGTTGTGTTGTTATAGTCATGATGCGTTGTTGTGAGTTTTTTGGGTCCGGATTGTGGTTTTGTGTTGTGGTTGTGTTCTTACAACTGGGAGGCAAGGCTTTTGCGTTGTGTTGTCAAATTTTGTATTTCTGGGGCGTTTAGTTGTGTTATAGTCACGATGTGTTGTTTTGAGTTTTGTGGGTCGGGATTGTGGTTTTGTGGTGTAGTTGTGTTGTTACAACTGGGAGAAAAGGCTTTTGTGTTGTGTTGTCAAGTTTTGTATTTCTGGGGCGTTTACTTGTGTGCCAAGTTTCGTATTTCTGGGGCGTTTAGTTGTGTTGTTATAGTCACGATGCATTGTTGTGAGTTTTGTGGGTCCGGATTGTGGTTTTGTGGTGTGGTTGTGTTGTTACAACCGGGAGGGAAGGCTTTTGCGTTGTGTTGCCAAGTTTCGTATTTCTGGGGCGTTTAGTTGTGTTGTTATAGTCACAATGCGTTGTTGTGAGTTTTGTGGGTCCTGTGTGGTTTTGTGGTGTGGTTGTGTTGTTACAACTGGGAGGCAAGGCTTTTGCATTGTGTTGCCAAGTTTTGTATTTCTGGGGCGTTTAGTTGTGTTGTTATTGCATGATGCGTTGTTGTGAGTTTTGTGGGTCTGGATTGTGGTTTTGTGGTGTGGTTGTGTTGTTGTAACCTGGAGGCAAGCCTTTTGCATTGTGTTGCCAAATTTCGTATTTCTGGGATGTTTAGTTTTGTTGTTATAGTCACTGCGCAAACAACTTTATCATTTTATATATATAGATATTATGTGCTTTGAACTTGATTACCTTGAGTCCACACTGCCATATAATCCACTTCAGTGTGCATTTTATACAGCTGTATAATCCAGTTCTAAGCAGATAATATAAGATTATCAATATACAGTAGAGTCTCATTTATCCAATATAAACAGGCTGGCAGAACGTTGGATAAGTGAATATATTGGATAATAAGAAGGGATTCAGGAAAAGCCGATTAAACATCAAATTAGGTAATCATTATACAAATTAAGCAACAAAACATCATGTTTTACAGCAAATTTGACAGAAAAAGTAGTTCCATGCGCAGTAATGCTATGTAGTAATTACTGTATTTACAAATTTACCACCAAAGTATCACCATGAATTAAAAACACTAACTACAAAAACATTGACTACTAAAAGGCAGACTGCGTTGGATAATCCAGAACATTGGATAAGTGAATGTTGGATAAGTGAGATTCTACTGTAATATGAAATAATTACTGTGATAGAATAATACAGAACAATATAATCTCTAAAACCAGAACGGTAAATAAAGAGCAACACTCTGAAAACAGGGAAATTGGGAATTCCACAAAGGAAACAATCAGGACCAGCTAACATCTCCCAAGAAAGGATTCTTCCAGAAAGGAAGCTGAGCAGGGAGTGAATTAGTGTCTATTCCCAAAGTCATTATTATTACTATCATCATCATCATCATCATCATCATCATCATCATCATTATTGTGTTGCTGTGAACCGTGAAAATGAATACAATCTGGCTCCAAGTATTCAAAAACACTAAAATCAGAATATATAAAAATTACTGTGGTATCATAAAACAGAACAATACAATCTCTAAAATCAGAACACTAAATAAAGAACAACACTCTGAAAACAGGGGAATTCTACACAGGAAACAATCAGGGCCAGCTAACACCTCCCAACAAAGTATTGCCATCACCAAAGTCTGGCAAATCCTCTGTTTTCTAAGGGCCACAGACAGTAGAAGCACATAAAATATCTCAAACAACACCACTCCGAAAACAAGGGAATTCCAGACAGGAAACAATCAGGGCCAGCTAACACCTCCCAACAAAAAATTCACTCAGGGAGGAAACAGCCAGTCTTTAAAGCTGCAAGGCCATTACATCCTAATCATTTCCCCTAATTGCAGCATTCATACTTGCCTCCAACAGACAAAAAAACAATCAGAAATATTGTATATTCACAACCTTTAGGAAATAATATCCCCTGATGGCGCAGCGTGTTAAAGCGTTGAGCTGCTGAACTTCTGGACTGAAAGGCCGCAGGTTTGAATTGGGGGAGCGGAGAGAGCC
>NW_026943825.1:11456507-11474007 GCF_035594765.1 Anolis carolinensis | reverse complement strand
AGTATATCTTGATATCTATCCATCCATCCATCCATCCATATTACATCTTTGCCCCAGGATGCATCCAAGTATATCTCAATATTTATCAGTTTATCTATCTATCCATCCATCCATCCATCCATCCATCCATCCATCCATCCATCCATATGACTTCTCTGCTCAAGAATGCATCCAAGCATCTATCTGCCTATCTATCTATCTATCTATCTATCTATCCATCCATCCATCTCTATGAGTTCTCTGCTCAAGGATGCATCCAAGTATATCTTGATATCTATCCATCCATCCATCCATATTACTTCTCTGCCCCAGGATGCATCCAAGTATATCTCAATATTGATCAGTTTATCTATCTATCTATCCATCCATATGACTTCTCTGCTCAAGAATGCATCCAAGCATCTATCTATCTATCTATCCATCCATCCATCCATCCATCCATCCATCCATCCATCCATCCATATGACTTCTCTGCTCAAGAATGCATCCAAGCATCTATCTGCCTATCTATCTATCTATCTATCTATCTATCTATCTATCTATCTATCTATCTATCTATTTATCCATCCATTCATCCATCCATCCATCCATCCATCCATCTCTATGAGTTCTCTGCTCAAGGATGCATCCAAGTATAGATATCTATCCATCCATCCATCCATCCATCCATCCATCCATATTACTTCTCTGCCCCAGGATGCATCCAAGTATATCTCAATATTGATCAGTTTATCTATCTATCCATCCATCCATCCATCCATCCATATGAATTCTCTGCTCAAGAATGCATCCAAGCATCTATCTGCCTGCCTATCTATCTATCTATCTATCTATCTATCTATCTATCTATCTATCCATCCATCCATCCATCCATCCATCCAATCATCCATCCATCCATCCATCCATCCATCCATCCATCCATCCATCCATCTCTATGAGTTCTCTGCTCAAGGATGCATCCAAGCATCTATCTGCCTATCTATCCATCCATCCATCCATCCATCCATTCATCCATCCATCTCTATGAGTTCTCTGCTCAAGGATGCATCCAAGTATATCTTGATATCCATCCATCCATCCATCCGTATTACTTCTCTGCCCCAGGATGCATCCAAGTATATCTCAATATTGATCAGTTTATCTATCCATCCATCCATCCATATGACTTCTCTGCTCAAGAATGCATCCAAGCATCTATCTATCTATCCATCCATCCATCCATCCATCCATCCATCCATCTCTACGAGTTCTCTGCTCAAGGATGCATCCAAGTATATCTTGATATCTATCCAGCCATCCATCCAGCCATCCATCCATATTACTTCTCTGCCCCAGGATGCATCCAAGTATATCTCAATATTGATCAGTTTATCTATCCATCCATCCATCCATATGACTTCTCTGCTCAAGAATGCATCCAAGCATCTATCTATCTATCTATCCATCCATCCATCCATCCATCCATCCATCTCTACGAGTTCTCTGCTCAAGGATGCATCCAAGTATATCTTGATATCTATCCAGCCATCCATCCAGCCATCCATCCATATTACTTCTCTGCCCCAGGATGCATCCAAGTATATCTCAATATTGATCAGTTTATCTATCCATCCATCCATCCATATGACTTCTCTGCTCAAGAATGCATCCAAGCATCTATCTATCTATCTATCCATCCATCCATCCATCCATCCATCCATCTCTACGAGTTCTCTGCTCAAGGATGCATCCAAGTATATCTTGATATCTATCCAGCCATCCATCCAGCCATCCATCCATATTACTTCTCTGCCCCAGGATGCATCCAAGTATATCTCAATATTGATCAGTTCATCTATCCATCCATCCATCCATCCATCCATCCATCCATCCATCCATCCATCCACCCACCCATCTATCTTTATGACTTCTCTGCTCAAGGATTAATATATTTCTATATTTTTCACCGCAGGCCTCAAGACATCATCGTCTTTGTGATTGGCGGGGCCACCTACGAAGAGGCCCTGACGGTTTACAATCTGAACCGTTCGACGCCCGGAGTTCGGATCGTGTTGGGCGGGACCACGATCCACAACACCAAAAGGTAGGAAGAGAAGAAATAAGAGACAGAAGGAGGGAGGAGAAGGAAGAATAAAGGGAAAGGGGGAAAGCAAAGAGAAGGCTGTGGCTTTGCTCATCAGCCTTCAAATGGGACTTTCTTGTTCATCTTTCTTGGCCCGATGGTGTTGTTGTTGTTGATGTTTCCTTCCCAGTGTTTCCTTTTATGGAACACAGTGAGCGAAACACAAGCTCTTTCCAACTTGCAAACATTGGACTGTCTTTCCAGGGAGCTTTTAGACCCTCATTAATGATAGATGCTCCTTGCGACGGGTTTTAGATTAAGTACCGACAGCCGTCCCTCCCGGGTTTTTCTCACTCACTCGCTTCTCTTGCGATTGTCCCGAAATGAACCCTGTACGGAAGGATTATTTTTAGAATTTTTATATGTTTCTGCAGCAAAAGGGACTTCAGCGGACTATAACTCACGCAAGGCAGAAAACCTGGGGAAAGCCCTCCTTTATTTATCTTTGTACAAGCCCAGATTATTTGAAAAACTCAGTTTTTAATTGTGCAAAACGCATAAGGTTCTGGGTGAACTACAACTCACATCATGCCAGGTTAAATCGAAAAAACTCCCATCAGTTCTTAAAGTTTGTGATGTTGGGCAGGTTTGTTCTGGATGTATCACTGGTGGGGTTGAGTGTGCTCTCTGTCTGTAGGGTGAACTACAACTCCCATTATGGTGAGTCAGTCCCCTCGAACCCCTTCAGTAGGTTTATTTATTTTATTTATTTACAGTATTTATATTCCGCCCTTCATTCTCACCCCGAAGGGGACTCAGGGCGGATTACAATGAACACATATATGGCAAACATTCAATGCCAACGGACAAACAACATATATAGACAGACACAGAGGCATTTAACATTTTTTTCCAGCTTCACGATTCCGGCCACAGGGGGAGCTGTTGCTTCACTGTCCACTAGTGGCTGTACTTCCTCATTCCTTTCCTCGTGTTTTGCTGGCAGTTTTATGATGTTGTAAATTAGTTAAATTAGCCTCCCCACATAAAGCGTACCTAAATTTCCCTAATTGACAGCTGCAACTGTCTTTCGGGGCTGCATAGGTCAACAGCAAGCCGGGCTATTTAATGGTCGGGGGCTTAACCCGACCCAGTCAGTAGTGATTTATTGCAGCTGGTTACTAGCCAGCTGCGCCACAGGTTGAGTTAGTTGTTGCAGGTTCTGCATGCCATGTTTGGTCCAAGTCTATCATGGGTGGAGGTCATAGTTTCCCTAGTTGTGGGTGAACTACAACTCCCAGAAAGGAAGTTCCCCCAAACCCCGCCATCCCAGTCATCAAATTCTGGCCTATCAGGTCTGTGTGCCAAGTTGGGTCCAGATCTGTCAGTGTTTGGGTTGACAGAGCTCTCTGGATATAGGTGAACTACAACTCCCAGAAAGGAAGGCCAGTTCCCTACCCCTAACCCAAACCCGTCCAGTAATCAAATTTTGACATCAGGTCTGTGTGCCAAGTTTGGTCCAGATCCATCGGTGTTTGGGTTCACAGTGCTGTCTGGATGTAGGTGAACTACAACTCCCCCAAATCAAGGTGAATTTCCCCCTAAGACCTCCAGTATTTTTTTGCTGGTCATGGGGGTTCTGTGTGCCAAGTTTGGTCCAATTCTATCTTTGGTGGATCTCAGAGTGCTCATGGATTGCAGGTGAACTATACATCCCAGTACCTACAACTCCAAAATGTCCAGGCCAATTCCCTTCAAAATCTACCAGTATTCAAATGTGGGCATATTGGGTCTGCATGCCAAGTTTGGTCCAGATCCATAGTTCATAGTCCGCTCTGGATGTAGGTGAACTACAACTCCTCTAAATCCCTCCAAAGACCTCCAGTATTTTTTCTTGGTCATGTGGGTTCTGTGTGCCAAGTTTGGTCCACGTCCATCGTTGGTGGAGCTCAGAGTGCCCTTAGATTGCAAGTGAACTATACATCCCGGTCCCTACAACTCCTATAAATAATGATGAATTCTCCCCAAACCTCTATAGCAGGGGTCCCCAAACTTTTTAAGCCGAGGGCCGGTCCACAATCCTTCAGACTGTTGAGGGGCCGGATTATCATTTGAAAAAAAAACCTCAGTTACCCTTGTTGTCTTATATGTGTTTTATTGTATCGAGAAATGAGAATTTTTGTTATAAGAAATGTATGGAGTTGCTCGGAAACCTCTCAATAAAAATTAATTATAAAAAAAGAAAAAAAATACAAATTCTGATGCACACTGCACATGTCTTATTTGTAGTGCAAAAAACCAACAACAACAAGAACAATGAAAGAACAATACAATATTTAAAAATAAAAATAATTTTAACCAACATACATTGATCAGGATTTCAATGGGAAGGGTGCTTCTGCTTCTGGCCAATGAGATAGTCAAGTTAATTAGGGTTGTTGTTGTTGTTGTTGTTGTTGTTGTTGTTGTTGTTGTTGTTGTTGTGTGACTTCAAGTCATTTCAGACTTTAGGCGAGCCTAAGTCTAAAATGTATTATTTATTTATTTATTTATTTATTGCATTTATTTACAACATTTGTATCACACCCTTCTCACCCCAAAGGGGACTCAGAGTGGCTTACAAATTATATGTACATACAATATATTATATTATTAGCATAGCACAATATTAGCTATATATTACTTTACTGAACTATACCACTATACTGTAATATTATTAGTAATATTATACGTAATATAGAATATATAATTAATATTATTATATGGTATTATTATTAGTGTTATATTGTATTACATTATAATATTATTATCAATATTATATGTATATACAATATATTATATTATAAAACTGAGGGCGGGGGCCAGGTAAATGACCTCGGAGGGCCGCATCCGGCCCCCGGGCCTTAGTTTGGGGACCCCTGCTCTATAGTATGTTCAGTTGTTGATCAATTCCTCTGTTTGCTGTGTGCCATAGAAAATAATAGGAAAGGGTTACGGGAGATTTATTTATCTCAATATCGGTGGCTGACAACAGATACGGCACAATATGTTTAAAGTCCAAAAATGTTTTTTATTGGACACCCATTTCCAGATTATGGCGGAAAAATTCCAACTGTGGAACAGGGAGTATTAATAATGGCAATAGCAAATATTAATACTTATTAATAATATATATTGTTGCTATTCGTAGTAAATAATAAGATAATAATGTATAATAATTACAATAGTGTCTCACTTGTCCAAGCTAAACGGGCCGACAGAACCTTGGATAAGCGAATATGTTGAATAATAAGGAGGGATTAAGGAAAAGCCTATTAAACACCAAATTAGGTTATGATTTTACAAATTAAGCATCCAGGTGTCCCCTGGGCAACATCCTTGCAGACAGCCAATTCTCTCACACCAGAAGCGACTTGCAGTTTCTCAAGCCGCTCCTGACACACAAAAAAATATTTATAATATTACATTAAGTAGATTATATTTATTAAATTATTTATATTTATTTATAACATCAAATTAGGTTATGATTTCACAAATTAAGCACCAAAACATCATGTTATACAACAAATTTGACAGAAAAAGTAGTTCAATACACAGTAATGCTATGTAGTAATTACTGTATTTATGAATTTAGCACCAAAATATCATGATGTATTAAAAACATTGACTACAAAAATGTGTTAGATAATCCAGAATGTTGGATAAGCAAGTGTTGGATAAGTGAGACTCTACTGTATTAATATGCAAACAGTAGTCGTAGTACTAAAAATGTAGTACAGAAAAATTCCAATTGTGGAACAAGGAATAATAATGATGATAATAGCAAATTGTTGTTGTTGTATGATTTTTTTTAATGCATTTATTGCTGTGTTTGGATTTGTTTTTACTGTTGTATTTTTATATTGTTTGGGCATGGTCCCTTTGTAAGCTGCCCTAAGATGGGGCGGGATATAAGAATAAAGTATTATTATTATTATTAAATATTAATACTTATTAATAATATATATTGCTATTTATTATAGTAAATAATGATAATAATCTATAATAATTATTAGTATCCAGACAATAATAGTAGTAGATAGCAATCATTATTAATATATAGTAGCAAAAAAAATTTTTTTTTAATGATGATGATGATGGTGGTAATAATAATAATAATAATAATAATAATAATAATAATAATAATAGTAATAATGGGACAGGTTTGCAAGGGGTGCAGACATGGTTGTATTCGCTTCTGTCATTTTGGGAGGGGGAAAAAAGAGGATTTTGCTGTCGGCTTAAACGGATAAGTAGCATCGCTTCTTGTCAAACCACAGAATTAGTAGGTTTTTAAAATTGCCCCGTAAAGGATCGCAGTTCGGGGAGATAATTACCATTTCTTTGTAGTAATATATATTTTTAATGAAGCAGCAAATAATGACACTCCTGCCCTACAATCCATCTTCCCGAAAGTGGGTTAGAAAGGCAAGTCTGTATTAACCCACATTTTGAGTATATATATATATATATAAAATAAATAACCCAAATGCTGGAGAAAATTAGCTCGGATTTTCCCTCTCCGCCCCGAACCCGGCTCGCATTAAACGGATCTCCTCGGCCCTAAAGCCTGTTTAGTCCCCCAATCTTGATGATAATTGCTTAAAATAACAATCGGCGCTCGGATGAGTAAATTCCCTGCGTAGGAATTATTCTGGATTATTGCAAACAGGAGGGGATATATGGTAGCATTATTTGCCCAGATGTTGCTGAGCCACTGCTGTTGGGAGACCCGGGTTCGAGTCGTGCATCAAGGCAGGAAATGCACTGAAGGCTCCTTGGGAGAGATTGATAGGCCCCAGATTGGGTTCCAATCTTTTTTTGGGTTATAATAATAATAAAGCTTCTGACCATTTTTACTACTTGCTTCCAGCAGACAAAACAAGGAACAACCAGAAATATTGTGTATTCACATACTTTAGAACATAATGTATACTAACTACCACCAATTCCTCAACACTTTATTTTCCATACCACCAAACTTAGCCACAGCAACGCGTGGCCGGGCACAGCTAGTACTACTATATATATAATATATTAAAATAACAATATAATAATAATAATAGTAATAATAATAATAATAATAATAATAATATAGTAATAAAAATATAATAATTTATAATATATTAATAATAACAAATATATATATATACACACACACAGTAGAGTCTCACTTATCCAACGTAAACAGGCCGGCTGAACATTGGATAAGCGAATATGTTGGATAATAAGGAGGGATTAAGGAAAAGCCTATTAAATATCAAATTAGGTTATGATTTTAAAAATTAAGCACCAAAACATCATGTTATACAACAAATTTGACAGGAAAAGTAGTTCAATACACAGTATTGCTATGTAGTAATTACTGTATTTACGAATTTAGCACCAAAATATCACGATATATTTAAAACATTGACTACAAAAATGCGTTGGATAATCCAGAACGTTGGATAAGCAAGTGTTGGATAAGTGAGACTCTACTGTGTGTGTGTGTGTGTGTGTGTGTGTGTATGTGTGTGTGTGTGTGTGTATATATATATATATATTAATAATAACAAAATGATGATGATGATGATGATGATGATGATGATGATGATGATGATGATGTAATAATCTATACAAGCCCCTGATGGCATAATGTGTTAAACTCCTGAGCTGCTAAACTTGCTGATTGAAATGTCACTGGTTTGAATTCGGGGAGCAGAGTGAGTTCCTGCCGTGAGCCCCAGCTTCTGCCAACCTAGCAGTTTGAAAACATGCAAATGTGAGTAGATTAATAAGTACTGCTCTAGCGGGAAGGTCACAGTGATCCATGCAGTGATGTTGGCGACATGACCTTGGAGGTGTCTACAGAGCCCACATGACTAGCAAAAAAAATACTGGAGTTCTTTGGGGAAAATTCACCTTGATTTGGGGGAGTTGTAGTTCACCTACATCCAGACAGCACTGTGGACCCAAGTTCTTTTCTATCAATTTCCACCTTTGCTCTTCTTTGTATGGATTCCGTCCTGGGAGTTGCAGTGCAAAAGGAGGGCGGGAAGGAATGCGTATTATTTATTTTTTGGCAATCGGCGGCTTTTCCCATTGAGATTAGGTTTATCGCAGAAATTAAACAAGGGGATTTTCCATTATCCAGATGTTTTGCAAGGCGAGATCCAAACAGCTGTGCGTTGCCTGAAAGGGAGGAGGGCATAAAACAAAACAAACATTACACTGTTTGCAAAGGAAAAGATGCAACTCCACTGTCAGATCAATGCATCTAGGTGATTGAATCCCGGGAGTTATAGAAGGCTAAGGACTTTGTAAAACTAGAGCTCCCATAGCATCAAACTGCATTCATTCTGCAATATGGGTGTGCAAAGACCGGAAGGAGATTATTATTATTATTATTATTATTATTATTATTATTATTATTGACACAACAACATTGTATGACACAGCAAACAAGATAGATATGCTGGATTTTGTATTATTATTACTATTATTATTTTATTATGACACAGCAAACAAGATAGATACGCTGGATTTCGTATTATTATTATTATTATTATTATTTTATTGTATGACACAGCAAACAAGATAGACATGCTGGATTTCGTATTATTATTATTATTATAATTATTATTTTATTGTATGACACAGCAAACAAGATAGATATGCTGGATTTTCTATTATTATTTTATTATGACACAGCAAACAAGATAGACATGCTGTATTTCTTATTATTATTATTATTATTATTATTATTATTATTATTATTATTATTATATTGTATGACACAGCAAACAAAATAGATATGCTGGATTTTCTATTATTATTATTATTATTATTATTATTATTATTATTGTATGACACAGCAAACAAGATAGATATGCTGGATTTCATATCACAAAATCACAAGTCAAACACTTCCCAAGTGTCTAGGACTGTGTGATGTATTTTCGGATGATGCGTGCAGATCCCAGTCGGGTGGCCTTTTGCAGCTGGCAGATCGTGATTTTGTCAATGTCTATTGTTTCCAAATGCCGGCTGAGATCTTTTGGCACGGCACCCAATGTGCCCATCACCACTGGGACCACTTGCACTGGTTTCCGCCAGAGTCTTGGAAGTTCAATCTTGAGGTCCTGATAGCGGCTGAGTTTTTCCTGTTGTTTTTCGTCAATGCGACTGTCACCTGGGATGGCGACATCCATGATCCAAACCTTTTTCTTTTCCACAACTGTGATGTCTGGTGTGTTGTGTTCCAGAACTTTGTCAGTCTGGATTCGGAAGTCCCACAGTATCTTTGTGTGCTCATTTTCCAATACTTTTGCAGGTTTGTGATCCCACCAGTTCTTTGCTGCTGGGAGGTGGTCCTTGAGGCATAAGTTCCAATGAATCATTTGGGCCACATAGTTGTGCCTCTGTTTGTAGTCTGTCTGTGCAATTTTCTTATAGCAGCTGAGGAGATGATCCATGGTTTCGTCAGCTTCCTTGCACAGTCTGCATTTTGGGTCATCAGCTGATTTTTCGATCTTGGCCTTAATGGCCTTTGTCCTGATGTCTTGCTCCTGGGCTGCAAGGATCAGGCCTTCTGTCTCCTTCTTCAGGGTCCCATTCGTGAGCCAAAGCCAGGTCTTCTCCTTATCAGCTTTTCCTTCAATTTTGTCAAGGAACTTTCCATGCAATGTTTTGTTGTGCTAGCTGTCAACTCTAGTTTGTAGTGCGGTTTTCTTGTACTGGTTTTTTGTCTGCTGTGCTTTGAGGAGTTTCTGATTTTTGACTTCAATCAAAGCAGGTTCTTCACTTTGCTTTCCATCTTCTGCCAGGGCATGTTCTTCTTCTTTGTCGGCTTGTTTGACTTTTAAGAGTCCTCTGCCCCTGATCTTCTAGGCAGATACAGCCGGTCAATATCACTGCGAGGGTGCAGTGAATGAGGAATGGTCATGTGTTTTCTTGTTTTTCTGTCCAAATTGTCCAGTTCCACTTGTGTCCAATTTATAATGCCAGCAGTATATCTTATGACAGGTATGGCCCAGGTGTTTATGGCCTTGATGGTGTTGCCTCCATTGAGCTTGCTTTTGAGAATTTTTCTGACCCTTTGTGTGTATTCTTTGCTGACCACAGTCTTCACATGTTCATGCTTGATGTTGTCCAGCTGTAATATGCCCAGATATTTATAGGCCTCTGGCTGGTGACACTTTATTGTTTGGCCGTTAGGCATATTTATGCCCTCATTTTCAATGATTTTTCCCTTCTTCAATGCCACTGTCAAACATTTGTCCAAACCAAACTCCATGCTGATATCAGTGCTAAAAATTCGGACAGTGTTGGTCAGAGACTGGATTTCAGTTTCCGTTTTCCCATACAGCTTCAGGTCATCCATGTATATCAGATGTGAAATTTTGTGAAATTTCTTAGATGTTTGATAGCCAAGATTTGTTTTTTGTGAGATTGTTGACAGAGGGATCATGGCAATAATGAAAATTATTATTATTATTATTATTCGGAGTCCTTGCATTGTAGAATGAATGCATTCACTGCCGGGGCTCAATGCAATGGAATCCTGGGAGCTGTAGTTTCCCCAAGGTCTTTTTGCCCACTCGGCTAAACTACAAATCAATGTATCAAGGTGATGGATCAGTGCATCAAGGGGATGGAATCCTGGGAGTTATAGAAGGCTAAGGACCTTGTAAAAACTACAAGTCCCGGGATTCCATTGCATTGAGCCATGGCAGTGAATGCATTCATCCTACAGTGTAGGGACTCCGAATAACAATAATCTCCTTCCAATCTTTGCACACCCATATTGTAGAATTAATGCAGTTTGATGCTATGGGAGATGTAGTCCCCAAGACCTTTTTCCCACTCGGCCAAACTACAAATCCCTGGATCCCATCGCAATCACAACAAGAAGAGACGGTACTTTTCAGTTTGAAAAGATGATGATGATAATGATGAGGAAAATAATAATAATAATAATAGCATCTAGCCCTTTTCACTTCAAATAGTAATGATGATGATGATAAATGAGCCATTGCAGTTAAGGTGGTGCCAGAGTCTCCTTCTCTGGCGTTTTCTATGTAGAGGCTGGATGGCCATCTGTCGGGAAGGCTTTGATGGTGTTTTCTGTTACGGTCAAAGGGGTTGGACTGGATGGCCTTTGGGGGTCTCTTCCGATTCTAGGATTCAGAGGCTGGATGGCCATCTGTCAGAAAAACTTTGATGGTGCCTTCCTTTATTGGACTGGATAGCCTTTGGGGTCCCTTCCGACTCTAGGATTCTCTGATTCAGAGGCTGGATGGACATCTGTCGGGAAGGCTTTGATGGTGCCTCCCATCATTGGACTGGATGGTCTTTGGGGGTCTCTTCCGACTAGGATTCTATGATTCAGAGGCTGGATGGCCATCTGTCGGGAGGGCTTTGATGGTGCCTTCCATTATTGGACTGGATGGCCTTTGGGGTCTCTTCTGGCTCTAGGATTCTATGATTCGGAGGCTGAATGGCTCTGTCGGGAGGGCTTTGATGGTGTCTTCCATTATTGGATGGCCTTTGGGGGTCTCTTCTGACTAGGATTCTATGATTCAAAGGCTGGATGGACATCTGTCGAGAGGGCTTTGATGATGCCTTCCCTTATTGGACTGGTTTCTATGATTCAGAGGCTGGATGGCCATCTGTCAGGAAGGCTTTGATGGTGCCTTCCATTATTGGACTGGATGGCCTTTGGGGGTCTCTTCCGATTCTAGGATTCAGAGGCTGGATGGCCATCTGTCGGGAAGGCTTTGATGGTGCCTTCCATTATTGGACTGGTTTCTATGATTCAGAGGCTGGATGGCCATCCGTCAGGAAGGCTTTGATTGTGCCTTCCATTATTGGACTGGATGGCCTTTGGGGGTCTCTTCCGACTCTAGGATTCTATGATTCAAAGGCTGGATGGCCATCTGTCAGGAGGGCTTTGATGATGCCTTCCATTATTGGACTGGTTTCTATGATTCAGAGGCTGGATGGCTATCTGTCGGGAAGGCTTTGATGGTGCCTTCCATTATTGGACTGGATGGCCTTTGGGGGTCTCTTCCGACTAGGATTCTATGATTCAAAGGCTGGATGGCCATCTGTTGGGAGGGCCTTCATGGTGTCTTCCTGTATAGAGAAAGGGTTGGACTGGATGGCTCTTGGGGTCTCTTCCAATTCAAGGATTCTATCATTCAGTGGCTGGATGGCCATCTGTCGGGAGGGCTTTGATGGTGCCTTCCATTATTGGACTGGGTGGCCTTTGGGGGACTCTAAGATACCATTATTCTTCAAACAACGAAGGTGTTTATAGTTTTGTAAAGTTTCCCCTTCTTTAGTAGTCCGGCTCCTTTTGTTTTTAATATCTAGATCAAGTGTCTGGTCCTCATGACGGCCGAAATAGTAATTTCGACTGGGAGAAAGGGCTGCTAATGGGTTTGCAGGCCGGAAAGAGAGAAAGAGGAGAGAAAGGGCTGCTTCCTGGCTGTTCCACCGGATACCTTTATGAATGTTTGATGGGGGCTTCTCTGCAAAGCGCCAGGGGACTCGGGTGTCCCCAAAGCAGGCCTTTCTTCACGGAGAGACACCGAGTCACGTTACAGGCCTCCTGGGTTCCATCTGGAGCAAAAAAACAAACAAAACCAAACCTGTATATAATCATAGCGCTGTAAAGTTGGGAGAGACCCCCAAAGGCCATCCAGTCCAACCCTATTAGGCTATGCAGAAAGACACAATCGAATCCATCCTGACAGATGCCCATCCAGCCTGTCATAGGAATGGAATAGACGGAGTCTCCTCTGGAGGTTGAATGGCCGTCTGTCGGGAGGGTTTTGATGGAGCTTGGATTAGATGACCCTTGGAGTCTTTTCCTTCTCTAGGATTCAATAGTTGTAGCAGTAGTAGTAGTATTAGTAGTTATGGAGTCTCCTTCTCTGGAGGTCTTTAAGCAGAGGCTGGATGGCCATCTGTCGGGAGGGCTTTGATGGTGTCTTTAAGGCAAATTAAGGTTAGACTAGATGCCCTTTAGCAGTCTCTTCCAACTAGGAATCTATGATGCAGTGAGGCTGCATGGCCATCTGTCGAGAAGGTTTGGACGGTGCCTTTATGGCAAAATGGGGTTGGACTGGATGCCCTTTAGGGGTTCCTTCCAACTCTAGAATTCTGTGATTCAATGAGGTTGGGTGGCCATTTGTCGGGAGGGCTTTGATTGTGTCTTTGTGGGAAAATAGGGTTGGACTGGATGGCCTTTAGTGGTCCCTTCTAAACCTAGGATTCTATGATTCAATAAGGCTGTATGTCCATCTGTCGGGAGGGCTTTATTCATTTATTTATTTATTAGCGACATTTATATCCCGCCCTTCTCACCCTGAAGGGTGAGATGGACTGGATGGCCCTTGGGGGTCTCTTCAAACTCTAGGACTCTATTCTTATTCTTATTATTCTTATTATTAAGCACTGGCTGGCTGGCCATCTGTCTGGAGGGCTTTGATTGTGCCTTTCCTGTTTGGCAGAAAATGGGTTGGACTGGATGGCCTTTGGGGGTCTCTTTCAACACTAGGATTCGATTATTCAGAGGCTGGATGGCCATCTGTCGGGAGGGCTTGGATGGTGTTGGACTGGATGCCCTTTAGGGGTCCTTTCCAACTCTAGGATTCTATGATTCAATGAGGCTGCATGGCCATCTGTGGGGAGGGCTTTGATGGTGCCTTAATGGCAAAATGGGGTTGGACTGGATGGCCTTTGGGGGTCTCTTTCAATACTAGGATTTGATTATTCAGAGGCTGGATGGCCATCTGTTGGGAGGGCTTGGATGGTGCCTTTATGGCATAATAGGCTTGGACTGGATGGCCTTTGGGGGTCTCTTTCAACACTAGGATTCGATTATTCAGAGGCTGGATGGCCATCTGTCGGGAGGGCTTGGATGGTGTTGGACTGGATGCCCTTTAGGGGTTCCTTCCAACTCTAGAATTCTGTGATTCAATGAGGTTGGGTGGCCATCTGTCGGGAGGGCTTTGATTGTGTCTTTGTGGGAAAATAGGGTTGGACTGGATGGCCTTTAGTGGTCCCTTCCAAACCTAGGATTCTATGATTCAATAAGGCTGTATGTCCATCTGTCGGGAGGGCTTTGATGTGCCGTTATTCATTTATTTATTAGCGACATTTATATCCCGCCCTTCTCACCCCGAAGGGGATTCAGGGCAGTTTACAAGTATATATACATACAATATATTATATTATACAACTATATTGCAAGGGTCTCTTCGAACTCTAGGACTCTTATTATTATTATTATTATTATTATTATTATTATTATTAATGTTATTAAGCACTGGCTGGCTGGCCATCTGTCTGGAGGGCTTTGATTGTGCCGTTCCTGCTTGGCAGAAAGTGGGTTGGACTGGATGGCCCTTGAGGGTCTCTTTGAACTCTATTATTATTATTATTATTATTATTATTATTATTATTATTATTAAGCACTGGCTGGCTGGCCATCTGTCTGGAGGGCTTTGATTGTGCCTTTCCTGCTTGGCAGAAAATGTGTTAGACTGGATGGCCCTTGGGGCTCTCTTCGAACTCTAGGACTGTATTCTTTTTCTTGTTATTATTATTATTATTAAGCACTGGCTGGCTGGCCATCTGTCGGGAGGGCTTTAATGGAGTATTCCTTCCTGGTAGAATGGGGTTGGACTGGATCGCCTTTAGGGGTCTCTTTCAACTCTACTATTCTATGATTCAGAGGTTGGATGGCCCTCTATCGGGAGGGCTTTGAAGGTCAATTTGTGGCAAATGGGGTTGGACTGGATGTCCTTTAGGGTCCCTTCCAACTCTAGGATTCTGTAATTCAGAGGCTGAATGGTCATCTGTCGGGAGGGCTTTGATGGTGCCTTTATGGAAAAATGGGGTTGGACTGGATGGCCTTTGGGGGTCTCTTTCAACACTAGGATTCTATTATTCAGAGGCTGGATGGCCATCTGTCGGGAGGGCTTGGATGGTGTTGGGCTGGATGCCCTTTAGGGGTCCCTTCCAACTCTAGGATTCTATGATTCAATGAGGCTGGATGTCCATCTGTTGGGAGGGCTTGGATGGTGCCTTTATGGAAAAATGAGGTTGGACTGAATGGCCTTTGGGGGTCTCTTTCAACACTAGGATTCTATTATTCAGAGGCTGGATGGCCATCTGTCGGGAGGGCTTGGATGGTGTTGGGCTGGATGCCCTTTAGGGGTCCTTTCCAACTCTAGGATTCTATGATTCAATGAGGCTGGGTGGCCATCTGTCGGGAAGGCTTTGATGGTGCCTTAATGGCAAAATGGGGTTGGACTGGATGGCCTTTGTGGGTCCCTTTCACTCTAGAATTTATTATCTCCTTTTCCGCAGTTTCCTGGAAGAAGTTTCGTCGTCCGGATTCCGAGGCCGAGGTCCGGAAACGGTTCAAATGACAGCAAGGACAACAACGCGGAGGATAAACTGACCCGTCCATTATCCCGACTGTATATATCCCTTGTTCTATCATTTTCCCGCTGAATTTCTGGACATTGATCGTGTCTCCCTCCGTCGTAAACCCATTGCTGGACACATTTATTGCTCCTTAAAAAATTAAAATAGATATAATATAATCATCATCATTGTGGAAGGAGAGGAAACGGAGGCGCCCGGAAACATTCGCTCCGTGAATCCCGTTTTTCTGAGATTAAATGACTTATTCCCCAAACTCTGTGGTCGTCTTAATTCCAGGCATTGTTATTAATTCCTCCAAATAAACAAACAAATTTGCATTAAAATGGCAGAACTTTTTCCCCTCTTTTTTTAATTGTAATGGTGAGCAGAAAGGTAAAGTTTGTAATGGTTGATAATAAAATTACCGTATATACTCGAGTATAAGCCTAGTTTTTCAGCCCTTTTTTTAAGACTGAAAAAGCCCCCCTCGGCTTATACTCAGGTGGCTTATATTTGGGTCAGCTTATACTCGAAAATATATGGTACATTTATTATTTTTCTCTATTATTATTGGTATCATTACATTTATTATTTTTCTCTATTATTGTTGCTTCTACAGTAGAGTCTCACTTATCCAACATAAACGGGCCGGTAGAACGTTGGATAAGTGAATATGTTGGATAATAAGGAGAGATTAAGGAGAAGCCTATTAAACATCAAATTAGGTTATGATTTTACAAATTAAGCACCAAAACATCATGTTATACTACAAATTTGACAGAAAAAGTAGTTCAGTATGCAGTAATGCTATGTAGTAATTACTGTATTAATGAATTTAGCACCAAAATATCATGATATATTGAAAACATTGACTACAAAAATGCAGATAATCCAGTACGTTGGATAAGTGAGACTCTACTGTACTCGAGTATAAGCCTAGTTTTTCAGCCCTTTTTTTAAGACTGAAAAAGCCCCCCTCGGCTTATACTCGGGTGGCTTATATTTGGGTCAGCTTATACTCGAAAATATATGGTACATTTATTATTTTTCTCTATTATTATTGGTATTATTACATTTATTTTACTCTATTATTATTATTATTATTATTATTATTATTATTATTATTATTATTAATACATTTATTATTTCATTCTGAAATAAATTATTATATTTATTATTTTACTCTATTTATTATTACATGTATTATTTTCCTGTATTTATTATTATTATTATTATTATTATTATTATTATTATTATTATTACATGTATTATTTTACTCTATTATTGTTAAAAGGATACATAAGCACATTTACATTGAAGAAGATTAGAATAGTAGTAGTATTACATTTACTATTTTTCTCTATTATTATTGCTACTACAGTAGAGTCTCACTTATCCAACATAAACGGGCCGGCAGAATGTTGGATAAGCGAATATGTTGGATAATACGGAGGCATTAAGGGAAAGCCTATTAAACATCAAATTAGGTTATTATTTTACAAATGAAGCACCAAAACATCATGTTAGACAACAAATTTGGCAGAAAAAGTAGTTCAATACGCAGTAATGCTATGTAGTAATTACTGTATTTATGAATTTAGCACCAAAATATCATGATATATTGAAAACATTGACTACAAAAATGCGTTGGATAATCCAGAACATTGGATAAGCGAGTGTTGGATAAGTGAGACTCTACTGTATTACATTTATTTTACTTTATTATTATTATTAATACATTTATTATTTCATTCTGATCTTATTTATTATTTTACTCTATTTATTATTACAAGTATTATTTTCCTGTATTTATTATTATTATTATTACATGTATTATTTTACTCTATTATTGTTAAAAGGATACATAAGCACATTTACATTGAAGAAGATGAGAATGATTTGATCAGAGTCGGAGAGTCTTATCTTACATTTGAGCTTTATGTAAATATTCAAAAACATTTAACCTACTGATGC